>NW_027464799.1:0-5000 GCF_043290135.1 Rhipicephalus microplus
GCGAGACGGCTTCGCGGTCGCTAGTCGCACGAGCTCGGCAACCGCGTCTGCCGGGGCGGAGTTCGGGACGCCGACGGCTAAGTGGGAACCGCCGCTCGGATGTTCGCCGTTTGTGGCCGAGTGAGTGCTGGCACTCCGGCGAAGCCAAACGGGGCCGATTCCGGCACGATATCGGCGTCTTTCTACGTGCTCGCCGGCGACCGTCGCACGAGTACGGCAAAGTGCGTCTGCCGGGGCGGGGTTTGCGACGCGTACGCAATAGTGAGAACCGTCGCTCGGATGTTCGTCGTCTTTCGCCGAGCCAGTGCTGGCACTCCGGCGAAGCCGAACGGAGCCGATTCGGGCACGATATCGGCGTCTTTCCACGTGCTCGCCGGCGACCGTCGCACGAGTACGGTAAACCGCGTCAGCCGGGGCGGAGTTCGGGACGCCGATGCGAAAGTGGGAAGCGCCGCTCGGATCTTCGCCGTTTTTGGAGGAGTCAGTGGCGGCACTCCGGTGAAGCCAAGGTGCGCCAATTCGCGCACGATATCGGCGTCTTTCGACGTGCCCGCCGGCCACCGTCGCACGAGTACGGCAAACCTCGTCTGCCGGGGCGGGGTTTGCGACGCCGACGCAAAAGTGGGAACCGCCGCTCGGATGTTCGCCGTTTTTGGCAGAGTGAGTGCTGGCACTCCGGCGAAGCGAAAGAGCGTGAATGCGCTCACGAAAGTAGCGTATTTGGACGTGCTTGACGGCGACCGCCGCAGGAGTACGAAAAACCACGTCAGCCGGGGCGAGCGACCCACGGCGGTCTGGGTGCTTATCGCTGCTATTATAGGGGCACCCCGGCAGACGCAGAAAGAAAAAAAAAAAAATGGGGACATGGCGTGCGTCACCGTGCGGCTTCGCAGCGTTGCCGAAGTCGCCGAGCCCTTCGACTGAGCCGAACGGCGGACAGGGAACGTTGGTCGGCCGTTCTAACCTGTCGGTGCCACGCCGAGACGTCGTTAAGGAAAACCGCGTCGTGGGCCTCTACGACGCCGTCGAGTCGTTGTACGTTTGGTGTCCAGCGTGTCGGCGGCGAGTAGCGGACACGTCGTTCACGACTTCGGTCTTTCGCAGTCGACGCGAACTTGCGGAGAGTCGTGGTGCCTCACGTTTTCGGCAGAAACCGCGGCGGAATTTTCCCGTGCGTGCGCGCACGACCTCGGTGCTGTGCCGTCAGCGTAGTGTTGCACAAACTCGTGGCCTACCCAAGGTGCGGTACGTTTGCGGCCGTATCCTCGGTGGGAATTTCGTGAGTAGGGTCGCAAATTCTACGACCTCGGCGGGTTTGAGAGCGACGTAGACTTGTGGCACGCTCAACGTGCCACACGTTTCGGGGCACACCCGCGGTGAAATTTTCTCGAGTACGCTCGTATTAGTGCCCAAGGAGGTCTGGGTACTTATCGCTGCTATTATGTGGGGGTTCTCGTGAGCGGCGTACGCGAAAGCGACCGGGTGTCTGATATGCGGCGGGCTTCGGCCTCGTCAAGCGTGTCCTCGGGTCTGCTCCAGGGGAATCCACGGCAGTCGTCTGCAGCCTCATCCGCTTGATGCGTTAGGGGCTGGTTGTCGGACGGTGCCGTTTTACCACGATATCGAGGTGTGTTCCGTGTCGTCCTCGGGCGATTCAGATGCGAAAGCGCCGAAGACGCGGGCGTGACCCGTCGTCTGGCGGCTTTGCAGTCTCGGCTCCGTTGCTAGTTCCGGCCGGTCCACCGACAGTGCAGCGGGCTTGGGCAACCCGCACGGCGCGACCGAGTCGATGCAACGAAAAAGAGCGAGCATGAACGTGCTTCTTGCCGCACGGCTCCCACTCGTCTTTCGGGAAGGTTGTGCCGTAGCGAGCTCGAACGCCGTCATCTCGGAGTGCAAAATAAGCGTGTTGGGGCGCCTGAAGGTGGCCTCCGCCGCACACAGACTGCGTCCGGCCCGCCGAAGGCGAGGACGGACGCGCAGTCGAACGATTACCTGGTTGATCCTGCCAGTAATCATATGCTTGTCTCAAAGATTAAGCCATGCATGTCTAAGTACATGCCGAAATAAGGCGAAACCGCGAATGGCTCATTAAATCAGTTATGGTTCCTTAGATCGTTTCTTCCTACTTGGATAACTGTGGCAATTCTAGAGCTAATACATGCAGTGAGCCTGGAGCCCTTTGGGTAACGGGTGCTTTTATTAGACCAAGATCGATCGGGTTTCGGCCCGTATTGTGTGGTGACTCTGGATAACTTTGTGCTGATCGCATGGCCACGAGCCGGCGACGTTTCTTTCAAGTGTCTGCCTTATCAACTTTCGATGGTAGGTTACTTGCTTACCATGGTTGTTACGGGTAACGGAGAATCAGGGTTCGATTCCGGAGAGGGAGCCTGAGAAACGGCTACCACATCCAAGGAAGGCAGCAGGCGCGCAAATTACCCACTCCCGGCACGGGGAGGTAGTGACGAAAAATAACAATACGGGACTCTTTTGAGGCCCCGTAATTGAAATGAGTACACTCTAAATCCTTTAACGAGGATCAATTGGAGGGCAAGTCTGGTGCCAGCAGCCGCGGTAATTCCAGCTCCAATAGCGTATACTAAAGCTGCTGCGGTTAAAAAGCTCGTAGTTGGATCTCAGTTCCAGACGAGTAGTGCATCTACCCGATGCGACGGCTCGGACTGAACATCATGCCGGTTCTTTCTTGGTGCACTTCATTGTGTGCCTCGAGATGGCCGGTGCTTTTACTTTGAAAAAATTAGAGTGCTCAACGCAGGCGAGTCGCCTGAATAAACTTGCATGGAATAATAGAACAAGACCTCGTTTCTGTTCTGTTGGTTTTTGGAATACGAGGTAATGATTAAGAGGGACGGACGGGGGCATTCGTATTGCGGCGCTAGAGGTGAAATTCTTGGACCGTCGCAAGACGAACTACTGCGAAAGCATTTGCCAAGAATGTTTTCATTGATCAAGAACGAAAGTCAGAGGTTCGAAGGCGATCAGATACCGCCCTAGTTCTGACCATAAACGATGCCAACCAGCGATCCGCCTGAGTTACTCAAATGACTCGGCGGGCAGCTTCCGGGAAACCAAAGTATTTGGGTTCCGGGGGAAGTATGGTTGCAAAGCTGAAACTTAAAGGAATTGACGGAAGGGCACCACCAGGAGTGGAGCCTGCGGCTTAATTTGACTCAACACGGGAAAACTTACCCGGCCCGGACACTGGGAGGATTGACAGATTGAGAGCTCTTTCTTGATTCGGTGGATGGTGGTGCATGGCCGTTCTTAGTTGGTGGAGCGATTTGTCTGGTTAATTCCGATAACGAACGAGACTCTAGCCTATTAAATAGGTGCGGGGTTCCCAGCACCTTACAACCTTCTTAGAGGGACAAGCGGCTCCTAGCCGCACGAAACAGAGCAATAACAGGTCTGTGATGCCCTTAGATGTCCGGGGCCGCACGCGCGCTACACTGAAGGAAGCAGCGTGTCTTTATCCCTGTCTGAAAAGACTGGGTAACCCGTGGAACTTCTTTCGTGATTGGGATAGGGGCTTGCAATTGTTCCCCTTGAACGAGGAATTCCCAGTAAGCGCGAGTCATAAGCTCGCGTTGATTACGTCCCTGCCCTTTGTACACACCGCCCGTCGCTACTACCGATTGAATGATTTAGTGAGGTCTTCGGACCGATGTCCGGCGCGGCCTTTCGGTTGCGCCGGTCTGTTGGAAAGATGACCAAACTTGATCATTTAGAGGAAGTAAAAGTCGTAACAAGGTTTCCGTAGGTGAACCTGCGGAAGGATCATTAACGGATTGTGAAGGGTGAGCGCCTCAGCTGCGTCTGCGCCCGACACTTTCTGCCGCTGACCCCGTTTGGACGCGGGGTCGGCTTTTCCCCACGGGGCTGCCTGAATGTGGAGCGGCACCCCGTGACAAATTGTTGCGCCCAGCGGACGCCAACACCGCGACCTTGGACGGTCGGCCAGGTGGCGGACGCGGGTACAAACGGCGCAACGCACTCATAGGTCGGCTTTCGACCCGCCACTGCACCGTGGCTCGAAGCGCTCGAAATGCGCGACCCGACCGCTGCGGGACCGCCTAGTACTGTAAACAGGAGCGGCGGAGCGCGAACGGCGAGTCGTGGTTACGTCGGTAGAAGGCGAGGCTGCGCGTTCCCGAAACGCCAGCCGAGTGCCCTCCCGACCGTTCGAGCGTGCAAGAACGAGACCCGACAATCGCGCGGCGACTGCCAAGTACGAGAGGAACGGCACAAGCGTCGGCGGTCGGTCAAGGAACTGGCGATGTGACGGGTCCGCTGTGCACCAGTGCATACCGTCCCGCCGTCCGCGGCAAGCGCCTCCGCGTCCTCGGGTGACGGAGGCTGCCGGTCGGTTCTTGCAGGCGAGGGATCTCGCTGGCACCGGTTCGCGTTGACGCGCGGCCGGTCATGGCACGGCGATGCGACGGCCGAGGTGCGCAGTACTCGATGGAGGAACCGCACGCTCCGATGACCGTCCCGCCCTCCGCGGCGTATGCGTACCGACCGTAATGGTTGCAGCAGCGCCGGCCGGCTTTTGAATTCGCCACACGAAACACGGTGCGAGATCGCGGTTAGGGGAGCGTCGACGTTGCCAGGCGTTTTGCTTGCTGCCGAGGGAAAGGCGGCACGGCCACGTCGCGCTCGTCGCGATTAGCGGGTCTGCGCGCTTTGGGAAGGTGCCGCAACGACTTGCCGAAAGAGGAAGCACGGAAGAACGAGGGACTTGGACGTCCCGACAATTGAACGCACTTGCGGCCAGGCCCTTGCTGGCTTCGTTCTTCCGCCTCGAGTAGGCTCGTACGCGGCTCCGGCGCCGAAAGTGGTCCTTGGCACCGACTTCGGTGGACGTGGGAAGTGCCGCGCAAGTACGGCGCGCCTGGCTCCACCTGTTGGCTAAAGTAGGCAGCCGGATCGGCATTTTGGTGTGCGGTGGCAAACCGTGGATGCGAAAAAAGCTTGTG
>NW_027464799.1:10000-15000 GCF_043290135.1 Rhipicephalus microplus
CGACGATAACAGCAAATCCGCGGCTGATTTCGGCTGAATTCCGGTGCCGGGAGAGTCCTGGGGAGTATCCGAAGATAGGACAGCCAGTTTTGCGCGGGGATCTAGGGCGAAACGTCTGAAAATCGCCGGTTTTCCGACCGAAGTGAGTCCAGTTTCCCGCCAAAACATGGGCGCGGCCATATTGGATTGAGGTCACATTTTCGCCAAAAGTGGAATAACTTTGGAACGAAAGGTCGCAGGAAGACAAAACTGGTATCATTTTGATCAGAAAAAAGTGCTAATAGTGATAGGAAAAAACGCGGTGTTCCTACGTTAACTCTAACACCAAAATCCGGAACCCCCCTATTACCAGGGTTGAAAACCTGCACATTGTGGCCAGGTTGAGCAACTGGATTAAACCAAATTTGGCGGAACTAGGAAATTCTTGCTGAAAACGCTCGGAACCAAGTCCTGGTGCCACAGAACAGCAGAATTATTCTTCTCAGTTCAAGAGGGCCACAAAAGAACAAGGAATTTCAACTTTCCTGACCATTTTCTACAGTTAGACAAAAACAGCAAATCCGAGGCTGGTTTCGGTTCTTTTCTGGAGCCGGCAGTTCTGGAAGTGCTTGAAGACTGGATACACGCTTTTGCTAGTAGTTCTGGGGCGAAACGACAGGAAATTGACATTTTCCGACTGTTCTGAGTTCGGATTCCCGTCAAAATGAGAGGCGGCCATCTTTGATTGAACACTTCACGCCAAAGGTAGATAACTCCGGAACGAATCCCCGTAGAGAGACAAAACTGGTATCTATCTGTTTAGCGGAAAACGCCAACAGAGACAGGAAAAGTGCGGCGCCTCTACGCTGCCAAGAACACCTAAAACCGGCAACCTCTACTACCAAGGTTGAGGAACATCTCTGGCGATACCAGAACAAGTTAAAAAGGAGTAACTTTCTTCCAGACGGCTAACAACGGCTTCGAAGGCACAAACCCTTCTCTTGGAACACAGCGTGGAGATTAGGAGAAGATGTTGAAACCCAAGGGGATGAGAACGGAAACCCAGAAACAAGGACTGGAGGGAAGAGGACCTCTACAAACGGCAAACCCAGCAGTGGGGCCTACGTCAAAGGTCCTAAAAAACACAGGAAGCAATGACGACTCTGCAATTACAGACCCCACGCAAGGGGCGAAGACAGACAAGATACAGAAGAAGAAGACCAAGAGGGTGGAACAAAAACAAGTGACCAACAAAGAAGAGGAGAAGGCAAAGAAAGAAGAACCACAAGGAGCGATGCCCGCCAAAGCTTCTCTTGAAACAGATTGGTGGAGCCCAACCGAGAATGACCAGGTAGAGGGAGGCAGCCGAGGAACCGAAACCGAAGAAGCTGAAGGAGGAGAGGTCCACCCTCAAACACAAACGGCTGCTAACGAAGGAGCGCTAGACAACTGGGACGGGGACGAAGACAGAAATTCACAATCGTCACTCCCAACCAGCCGCGGAGAAAAGGGTACAGTTTTGTCTAGACTTTCCAAAGCAGACAAGAACACTATGAGGGCTCTCATTAAAATCTCTACATTGACGGGCGGCGACGAGGCGGTAGCCCAGCAGATTGAAGCGATAATCTCCGAACAAGCTAAATTGAAAAACCTGTTAATGGAACAGGCCCAACAGATTGCGTTCCAAAAAGGCAGGATCGAAGAATTGGAGAAAAGAAGACAAGAAGAACCACTCGAACAAAGGGAAGAGCCAACACAGAGCAACACTCCCGCAACCGAGAGCCGACCAACCTATGCTCTGGTGGTATCTTCCGGAACAATGGAGAAAAAAGAGGTCGCATCGCTTCTGAGGCAGCGGGTGGATCCCCTCGACCTGGGAATCCAAGAAGCAACAATTCGGCCAGGGAGAGAGGGAATTGTCGTGATGACGAAGTCAAAAGAAGACTCAGCTAAGATTCTCCAGTTCATTCAGAAGGACAGAGAACTGAGAAATGTTGAAGCCAAGCTCCCAAAGGAGAACAGGATCCATAAGAAAATAATTGGACTCGAGGATGAAATTGACGAGGTCAATCTCCCAGCCCGAATCGTCAGGCAAAACCGTTTGGTGTGCTCGCCAGAAGACATAACAATAAAGAAGACATGGCCGGGCAAGAGAGGCAAGACAGTGATTCTTGCCCTAAATCGAAGTGCAAACAAAGCAATCGGAAGCCGAACTGCACTGAACATCGGCTGGTCACGATGCCCGATCTTTGACGACATCTTTTGGCCAAGATGCACAAGATGCGCCATGCACGGCCACATTGCTCCCGATTGCGATGGCCCCCAGCGCTGCATTAACTGTGGCCAACGAGGTCACTACCAAAGAGAATGTGAAGCAGAATCGCACTGCAACATCTGCGAGACTGAGGGTCGCACCGAGACAGATCATTCTATGATGTCCAGGGAATGCCCGGTATACATAACAAAGGTACAGGCCGAGAAAGGCAAAATTCTAGCTAGACTAAACTAAGAGTACCCAACACACAGGCACAATGGCGAATAGCACTGAAATACAAATAATACAGGTAAATTTAGGCAGGGCATTTAAGGCAAATCAGTCACTAAACAATTTTCAACAAGAAGAAGAATTCGACATATCTGTACTCCAAGAACCATATTCGCTCAACAACAAAATCATAGGGTTTCCGCTAAAGCATAAAGTTATAGCCAACAACAAAGACCCGAAGACAGCCATCATAATACACAAAGAAAATATAACCGCTTTCCCAATTATTATAGAACAAAAACTAATAGCAGTCAAGATAAATAAAGGTGAAAGAGAATTGGTAATTATCAACTGCTACTGTCCTCCGAATGAAAACGTCGAGCTGGCAATGTCAGCAATAGGAAACATTTTACAGAAATTTATAGACATTAACACGATAATAATGGGTGACTTCAACTCAAAACATCAAATTTGGGGAAGCACGGAGACGGATGAGAAAGGTGAAAAAGTATTAGAATTCACAGTATTACACAACCTGACATTATTAAATGCCAAAGAATCACCTCCGACATTTAAAACAAGTAGGGCGAGGGGTTGGATTGACCTCACCATATGTGACGCAAACCTAAACCAGGATATTAAAAGCTGGGAAGTACTTAAAACCTATAATCACAGCGATCACAGATACATTAAAGTTGTTATTAAAAATGAAGAACTTCCAGAGGAATATGGCCTAACGTTAAAAGGGCAAACAAAAGTCATGGAAAAGTTGCAAATTGATCCCTGGTTTGAGGAAGTCCAGGGGAAAATAAACACGAAGGAAAGTATTGAAGAAATAGTGAATACGCTACACGAGAAAATCGAGAAACTTAAGAAGGAATTCAGTAAAAAGAAAAAACCTTCTAAACAAAAACCGAATACTTGGTGGTCAAGAGACCTAGAAATTGAAAGGAAGAGAGTCAGAGCACTACGAAGGAGGTATCAAAAGGCGAAAGGGGATATCAGAGAACAATACAAAAAGGAATACTATAAAGAACATGACACGTATAACAACATGATAGAACAGGCTAAAAACAACAGTTGGAAAACTCTATGTACTAAGGCTACGAAAAATCCATTCATCCTACCGTATAAAATTGCACGAAATAAGATGAAAACCAAGGTTATGTTTAGAAGCATCACAAAAGAAAATGGAGAAGTCACAAAGACTCTTCAGGAAACAATAGAACACATTCTAGGAAATTTATACCCTAACTGCATGGAAAATGACGAGCCAGGACACAGTCAAATACAATCAAGCAACGACACAATAAACAATAACAAACAGGGAGGAAATTGGACATCGGGAGCAGAAATGAGAGAAAGAAATTTACCCAGTGATGACCTCCCATTTACAGAGATTGAAGTAACGCAGATAGTAAAAAATCTGAGGAAAGATGTAACCCCCGGACCAGACAACCTAAAAACTAACCTCATACAAGTGATGTATGAAAGGCATAAGACTTTCTTTGTCAATCTTTTTAATGCATGCTTAAAGCACGGACATTTTCCTCAAAGATGGAAAGAATCTAAAATTATATTGATTCCAAAAGGGAACGGAGAGGACAAATCCGAGGAAAACAAATATCGCCCAATAGCTATTAACTCGATTTTGGGAAAAATATTAGAAAAGCTCATAAAAGATAGAATCTATTATTTCTTGTTTAAAAATCACCATTTTAACAAAAAACAATTTGGATTTACCCATGGGACATCAACAACCACGGCATTGGAAGAAATAATCAAACGAATAAACCAAGCGAAAATTGATAAGCTAAACAGCATGCTAATAGCACTAGATATTAAAAACGCATTCAATTCTATAAAACCCGAAGTAGTTATTCAGAAATTAGAAGAATATAAGTGTCCCAACAACCTAATAAAACTGGCGGACAATATTCTACGGAACAGGAAAATAATCTATGAAACAGATGGAGTAAAAATTAAGAAAACACTAACTTCAGGTTCCCCACAGGGGTCACCTTTAAGCCCACTCTGTTGGAATATAACAATAGGCGACCTATTAGAAACTCAGCTTCAAGAAGGAGTACACATCCAAGCCTTTGCGGACGACGTGGTGTTACACATAAAGTTCCGCTCAAGAAAAGAGGTGGAGGAAAAAGCTACGAAGGCACTAACACTAATAAATCAGTGGGCACATCAAAAAGGAATAACCCTGAATAAGGAAAAATCGGAATATATGATAATCGGAAAGCAGTACATTAGCCATCAACCCCAAATAAAAATCGGACAGGATAAAATCAAAATGGTTAACGAAATGAAAATTCTAGGGGTGGTCTTGGACACAAAACTAACATTCCTCCCACATCTAAAATACTTAAAAAGAAAAGTAGACGAAGTCACGTATAATTTAAGTCGTACAATAAAAGACGACAAACATACAAATAGAAACACACTACAGTTAATATATAAAAGGGGTATAGAACGAATGGTTACATACGCCTCCCCAGCATGGTATAGCCGAAAAACCATTTTT
>NW_027464799.1:20000-35000 GCF_043290135.1 Rhipicephalus microplus
GCCGCCCCGGCTGACGCGGTTCGGACTTTGCACTTTTTGGCTCACCCCGGCTGGCGGCCCACTCACTCGATCGCCAGGTCTGTTTGCCCCGGTGGTTCCACCGCCAGGCTTAAGCGCGAACTTTTTTTGTTTGTTTTCTTTTGATTAAGCGCAAGCTTTTTTCTTTGTTTTCTTTTGATTAAGCGCGGGCTTTTTTCTTTGTTTTTTTTTTTATTTCGCCCCGGCAGACGCGGTTTTTGCGCCGCCCCGGCTGACGCGGTTTTTGCCGCCCCGGCTGACGCAGTTCGGACTTAGCACTTTTCGGCTGTGCCTGGCTGGCGGCCCACTCACTCGATCGCCATGTCTGTTTGCCACAGTTTTCCCGGTGGTGCCGCACCCGGGCTCGCCCCGGCTGACGCAGTTTTCGCGCCGCCCCGGCTGACGCGGTTTCGCGCCGCCCCGGCTGACGCGGTTTCGTGCCGCCCCGGCAGACGCGGTTTTCGCGCCGCCCCGGCTGACGCGGTTTTTGCGTCGCCCCGGCTGACACGGTTCGGACTTTGCACTTTTCGGCTGTGCCTGGCTGGCGGCCCACTCACTCGATCGCCATGTCTGTTTGCCACAGTTTTCCCGGTGGTGCCGCACCCGGGCTCGCCCCGGCTGACGCAGTTTTCGCGCCGCCCCGGCTGACGCGGTTTCGTGCCGCCCCGGCAGACGCGGTTTTCGCGCCGCCCCGGCTGACGCGGTTTCGTGCCGCCCCGGCAGACGCAGTTCGGACTTAGCACTTTTCGGCTGTGCCTGGCTGGCGGCCCACTCACTCGATCGCCATGTCTGTTTGCCACAGTTTTCCCGGTGGTGCCGCACCCGGGCTCGCCCCGGCTGACGCAGTTTTCGCGCCGCCCCGGCTGACGCGGTTTCGTGCCGCCCCGGCAGACGCGGTTTTCGCGCCGCCCCGGCTGACGCGGTTTCGTGCCGCCCCGGCAGACGCAGTTCGGACTTAGCACTTTTCGGCTGTGCCTGGCTGGCGGCCCACTCACTCGATCGCCATGTCTGTTTGCCACAGTTTTCCCGGTGGTGCCGCACCCGGGCTCGCCCCGGCTGACGCAGTTTTCGCGCCGCCCCGGCTGACGCGGTTTCGTGCCGCCCCGGCAGACGCGGTTTTCGCGCCGCCCCGGCTGACGCGGTTTCGTGCCGCCCCGGCAGACGCAGTTCGGACTTAGCACTTTTCGGCTGTGCCTGGCTGGCGGCCCACTCACTCAATCGCCATGTCTGTTTGCCACAGTTTTCCCGGTGGTGCCGCACCCGGGCTCGCCCCGGCTGACGCAGTTTTCGCGCCGCCCCGGCTGACGCGGTTTCGTGCCGCCCCGGCAGACGCGGTTTTCGCGCCGCCCCGGCTGACGCGGTTTCGTGCCGCCCCGGCAGACGCAGTTCGGACTTAGCACTTTTCGGCTGTGCCTGGCTGGCGGCCCACTCACTCGATCGCCATGTCTGTTTGCCACAGTTTTCCCGGTGGTGCCGCACCCGGGCTCGCCCCGGCAGACGCGTTTTTTTTTTCTTTCGCCCCGGCTGACGCAGTTTTCGCGCCGCCCCGGCTGACGCGGTTTCGTGCCGCCCCGGCAGACGCGGTTTTTTGCGCCGCCCCGGCTGACGCGGTTTTTGCCGCCCCGGCTGACGCAGTTCGGACTTAGCACTTTTCGGCTGTGCCTGGCTGGCGGCCCACTCACTCGATCGCCATGTCTGTTTGCCACAGTTTTCCCGGTGGTGCCGCACCCGGGCTCGCCCCGGCTGACGCAGTTTTCGCGCCGCCCCGGCTGACGCGGTTTCGTGCCGCCCCGGCAGACGCGGTTTTCGCGCCGCCCCGGCTGACGCGGTTTCGTGCCGCCCCGGCAGACGCAGTTCGGACTTAGCACTTTTCGGCTGTGCCTGGCTGGCGGCCCACTCACTCGATCGCCATGTCTGTTTGCCACAGTTTTCCCGGTGGTGCCGCACCCGGGCTCGCCCCGGCTGACGCAGTTTTCGCGCCGCCCCGGCTGACGCGGTTTCGTGCCGCCCCGGCAGACGCGGTTTTCGCGCCGCCCCGGCTGACGCGGTTTCGTGCCGCCCCGGCAGACGCAGTTCGGACTTAGCACTTTTCGGCTGTGCCTGGCTGGCGGCCCACTCACTCGATCGCCATGTCTGTTTGCCACAGTTTTCCCGGTGGTGCCGCACCCGGGCTCGCCCCGGCAGACGCGTTTTTTTTTTCTTTCGCCCCGGCTGACGCAGTTTTCGCGCCGCCCCGGCTGACGCGGTTTCGTGCCGCCCCGGCAGACGCGGTTTTTTTGCGCCGCCCCGGCTGACGCGGTTTTTGCCGCCCCGGCTGACGCAGTTCGGACTTGGCACTTTTTGGCTGAGCCTGGCTGGTGGCCCACTCACTCGATCGCCATGTCTGTTAGCCACAGTTTTCCCGGTGGTGCCGCACCCGGGCTCGCCCCGGCTGACGCAGTTTTCGCGCCGCCCCGGCAGACGCGGTTTTCGCGCCGCCCCGGCTGACGCGGTTTTTGCCGCCCCGGCTGACGCAGTTCGGACTTGGCACTTTTTGGGCTGAGCCTGGCTGGCGGCCCACTCACTCGATCGCCATGTCTGTTTGCCACAGTCTTCCCGGTGGTGCCGCACCCGGGCTCGCCCCGGCAGACGCGTTTTTTTTTTCTTTCGCCCCGGCAGACGTGGTTCCCCCCCCCCCCCCTTTTCGCTCGCCCCGGCTGACGAGGTTTTCGCGCCGCCCCGGCTGACGCAGTTTTCGCGCCGCCCCGGCTGACGCGGTTTCGTGCCGCCCCGGCTGACGCGGTTTTCGCGCCGCCCCGGCTGACGCGGTTTTTGCGTCGCCCCGGCTGACACGGTTCGGACTTTGCACTTTTCGGCTGTGCCTGGCTGGCGGCCCACTCACTCGATCGCCATGTCTGTTTGCCACAGTTTTCCCGGTGGTGCCGCACCCGGGCTCGCCCCGGCTGACGCAGTTTTCGCGCCGCCCCGGCTGACGCGGTTTCGTGCCGCCCCGGCAGACGCGGTTTTCGCGCCGCCCCGGCTGACGCGGTTTCGTGCCGCCCCGGCAGACGCAGTTCGGACTTAGCACTTTTCGGCTGTGCCTGGCTGGCGGCCCACTCACTCGATCGCCATGTCTGTTTGCCACAGTTTTCCCGGTGGTGCCGCACCCGGGCTCGCCCCGGCTGACGCAGTTTTCGCGCCGCCCCGGCTGACGCGGTTTCGTGCCGCCCCGGCAGACGCGGTTTTCGCGCCGCCCCGGCTGACGCGGTTTCGTGCCGCCCCGGCAGACGCAGTTCGGACTTAGCACTTTTCGGCTGTGCCTGGCTGGCGGCCCACTCACTCGATCGCCATGTCTGTTTGCCACAGTTTTCCCGGTGGTGCCGCACCCGGGCTCGCCCCGGCAGACGCGTTTTTTTTTTTCTTTTGCCCCGGCTGACGCAGTTTTCGCGCCGCCCCGGCTGACGCGGTTTCGTGCCGCCCCGGCAGACGCGGTTTTTTGCGCCGCCCCGGCTGACGCGGTTTTTGCCGCCCCGGCTGACGCAGTTCGGACTTAGCACTTTTCGGCTGTGCCTGGCTGGCGGCCCACTCACTCGATCGCCATGTCTGTTTGCCACAGTTTTCCCGGTGGTGCCGCACCCGGGCTCGCCCCGGCTGACGCAGTTTTCGCGCCGCCCCGGCTGACGCGGTTTCGTGCCGCCCCGGCAGACGCGGTTTTCGCGCCGCCCCGGCTGACGCGGTTTCGTGCCGCCCCGGCAGACGCAGTTCGGACTTAGCACTTTTCGGCTGTGCCTGGCTGGCGGCCAACTCACTCGATCGCCATGTCTGTTTGCCACAGTTTTCCCGGTGGTGCCGCACCCGGGCTCGCCCCGGCTGACGCAGTTTTCGCGCCGCCCCGGCTGACGCGGTTTCGTGCCGCCCCGGCAGACGCGGTTTTCGCGCCGCCCCGGCTGACGCGGTTTCGTGCCGCCCCGGCAGACGCAGTTCGGACTTAGCACTTTTCGGCTGTGCCTGGCTGGCGGCCCACTCACTCGATCGCCATGTCTGTTTGCCACAGTTTTCCCGGTGGTGCCGCACCCGGGCTCGCCCCGGCAGACGCGTTTTTTTTTTCTTTCGCCCCGGCTGACGCAGTTTTCGCGCCGCCCCGGCTGACGCGGTTTCGTGCCGCCCCGGCAGACGCGGTTTTTTTGCGCCGCCCCGGCTGACGCGGTTTTTGCCGCCCCGGCTGACGCAGTTCGGACTTGGCACTTTTTGGCTGAGCCTGGCTGGTGGCCCACTCACTCGATCGCCATGTCTGTTAGCCACAGTTTTCCCGGTGGTGCCGCACCCGGGCTCGCCCCGGCTGACGCAGTTTTCGCGCCGCCCCGGCAGACGCGGTTTTCGCGCCGCCCCGGCTGACGCGGTTTTTGCCGCC
The DNA here is from genome assembly GCF_043290135.1 of Rhipicephalus microplus. Taxonomy (NCBI): domain Eukaryota; kingdom Metazoa; phylum Arthropoda; class Arachnida; order Ixodida; family Ixodidae; genus Rhipicephalus; species Rhipicephalus microplus. The sequence goes on from NW_027464799.1 coordinate 24,409, forward strand.
CCGGCTGACGCAGTTCGGACTTGGCACTTTTTGGGCTGAGCCTGGCTGGCGGCCCACTCACTCGATCGCCATGTCTGTTTGCCACAGTCTTCCCGGTGGTGCCGCACCCGGGCTCGCCCCGGCAGACGCGTTTTTTTTTTCTTTCGCCCCGGCAGACGTGGTTCCCCCCCCCCCCCCCCTTTTCGCTCGCCCCGGCTGACGAGGTTTTCGCGCCGCCCCGGCTGACGCAGTTTTCGCGCCGCCCCGGCTGACGCGGTTTCGTGCCGCCCCGGCTGACGCGGTTTTCGCGCCGCCCCGGCTGACGCGGTTTTTGCGTCGCCCCGGCTGACACGGTTCGGACTTTGCACTTTTCGGCTGTGCCTGGCTGGCGGCCCACTCACTCGATCGCCATGTCTGTTTGCCACAGTTTTCCCGGTGGTGCCGCACCCGGGCTTGCCCCGGCAGACGCGTTTTTTTTTTTTCTTTTCGCCCCGGCTGACGCAGTTTTCGCCCCGCCCCGGCTGACGCGGTTTCGTGCCGCCCCGGCAGACGCGGTTTTTTGCGCCGCCCCGGCTGACGCGGTTTTTGCCGCCCCGGCTGACGCAGTTCGGACTTTGCACTTTTTGGCTGAGCCTGGCTGGCGGCCCACTCACTCGATCGCCATGTCTGTTTGCCACAGTTTTCCCGGTGGTGCCGCACCCGGGCTCGCCCCGGCAGACGCGTTTTTTTTTTTCCTTCGCCCCGGCAGACGTGGTTCCCCCCCCCCCCTCCGTCTTTCTTTTTGTTTTTTTTTTTCGCCGCGGCTGAAGAGGATTTTTCGGTGCCTCGACGCCCCGGTAGTCGCGGTTTTTCCGTTTCCGCACGGCCCCGGCTGACGCTGCTCGGTCACAGTCGCCTTTTGTGAGGATTGCAGACTTCTTGAGCGCGGGTGTTTTTTTTTTGTTGTTGTTGTTGTTTTATTACGCATTCGCTCCAGCAGACGCTGTTTAGACTTTTTGTTTCCTCTTTTATCCTGCGACGAGGTGACGAGGTTTATTCGGTGCCCCGCCGCCCCGGCTGAAGTGATTTTTCCTGTCCCGTGCCGCCCCGGCTGACGCGGTTGGGACTTCGCGTTTGTTCGGCCGCCACGGGTTTTGGCGCACTCGCTCGGTTGCTTGTTGTTGCCACTTGTTGCGAACCCAGGTTTCTTGAGCGAGCGCGGGCGTTTTTTCTTCCTTTCTTTCTTTGTTCTATGTGTTAGCGAATCGGCCTTTAATATCACACGAGGACTCACAACCAACAATTTTCAGTTTGAAGTGTAAAAAATCTGCAGGTGTTGACGTAACTGACTTGCCCCGTACCCTTGAGTACATCCATGAAGTTCTCGTAGTACTACTAAATCGCATTATTCCAAGTGGAGAAATTCCCATAAACTTGCAAACCTCTACACGAAAATCGGTGCGCGTGATAAAGTTGAAAATTATCGTCCGATATCAAATGTGCCTTCTATAACACAAATTCTAGGAAAAAAAAAAAAAAACACTTGTTCGCCGTTTTCTGCGCCGTGACTGGCAGCACTCCGGCGAAGCGAAACGGGGTCGATTCGAGCACGATATCGGCGTCTTTCGACGTGCTCGCCGGCGACCGTCGCACGAGTACGTCGCACGAGCGCGTCTGCCGGGGCGCCGTTTGCGAAGCCGACGCAAAAGTGGGAACCGCCGCTCGGATGATCGCCGCTTTCGGCAGAGTGAGTGTTGGCACTCCGGGGAAGCGAAACAGCGTGAATGCGCCCACGAAATCGGCGTATTTTGAAGTGCCCGCCGGCGACCGTCGCACGAGTACGGTAAACCGCGTCAGCCGGGGCGTAGTTCGGGACGCCGACGAAAAAGTGGGAAGCGCAACTCGGATCTTCGCCGTTTTTGCAGGAGTGAGTGGCGGCCCTCCTGCGAGACCAAGAAGCATCGATTCGTGCACGAATTCGGCGCCTTTCGACGTGATCGCCGGCGACCGTCGCTCGAGTAGGGCAAACCGCGTCTGCCGGGGCGGGCTTCGGGACGCCGATGCGAAAGTGGGAAACGCTGCTCGGATGTTCGCCGTTTTTGGCCGAGTGAGTGCTGGCACTCGGGCGAAGCCAAACGGGGCCGATTACGGCACGATATCGGCGTCTTTCGACGTGCCCGGCGGCGACCGTCGCACGAGTACGGTAAACCGCGTCAGCCCGGGCGGAGTTCGGGACGCCGATGCGAAAGTGGAGAACGCCGCTCGGATCTTCGCCGTTTTTGGAGGAGTGAGTGGCGGCACTCCGGAGAAGCCAAGGAGCGCCAATTAGCGCACGATATCGGCGTCTTTCGACGCGCTCGCCGGCGACCGTCGAACGAGTAGGGCAAACCGCGTCTGCCGGGGCGGGGTTTACGACGCCGACGCAAAAGTGGGAACCGCCGCTCGGATGTTGGCCGTTTTTGGCAGAGTGAGTGCTGGCACACCGGCGACGCGAAAGAGCGCGAAAGCGCCCACGAAAGTGGCGTATTTGGACGTGCTTGACGGCGACCGCTGCAGGAGTACGAAAAACCACGTCAGCCGGGGCGAGCGACCCACGGCGGTCTGGGTGCTTATCGCTGCTATTATAGGGGCACCCCGGCAGACGCAGAAAAAAAAAATTTTTTTTCGACCTTCTTTTTTGCTGGTCGAGCTCGGGTAACCCAGGTCGCAATGGGAGCCGCGCACGAAAGCGGCGTCGCGAGACGCGTTCGCGGTCGCTAGTCGCACGAGCTCGGCAACCGCGTCAGCCGGCGCGGAGTTCGGGATGCCGACGGCTAAGTGGGTACCGCTGCTCGGATGTTCGCCGTTTTTGGCCGAGTGAGTGCTGGCACTCCGGCGAAGCGAAACGGGGCCGATTCGGGCACGATATCGGCGTATTTCGACGTGCTCGCCGGCGACCGTCGCACGAGTACGGCAAAGCGCGTCTGCCGGGGCGAGGTTTGCGATGCCGACGAAAAAGTGGGAAGCGCCGCTCGGATCTTCGCCGTTTTTGCAGGAGTGAGTGGCGGCCCTCCTGCGAGACCAAGAAGCATCGACTCGCGCACGATATCGGTGTCTTTCGACGTGCCCGCCGGCCACCGCCGCACGAGTACGGCAAACCGCGTATGCCGGGGCGGGGTTGGCGACGCCGACGCAAAAGTGGGAACCGCCACTAGGATGTTCGCCGTTTTTGGCAGAGTGAGTGCTGGCACACCGGCGACGCGAAAGAGCGCGAAAGCGCCCACGAAAGTGGCGTATTTGGACGTGCTTGACGGCGACCGCTGCAGGAGTACGAAAAACCACGTCAGCCGGGGCGAGCGACCCACGGCGGTCTGGGTGCTTATCGCTGCTATTATAGGGGCACCCCGGCAGACGCAGAAAAAAAAAATTTTTTTTCGACCTTCTTTTTTGCTGGTCGAGCTCGGGTAACCCAGGTCGCAATGGGAGCCGCGCACGAAAGCGGCGTCGCGAGACGCGTTCGCGGTCGCTAGTCGCACGAGCTCGGCAACCGCGTCAGCCGGCGCGGAGTTCGGGATGCCGACGGCTAAGTGGGTACCGCTGCTCGGATGTTCGCCGTTTTTGGCCGAGTGAGTGCTGGCACTCCGGCGAAGCGAAACGGGGCCGATTCGGGCACGATATCGGCGTATTTCGACGTGCTCGCCGGCGACCGTCGCACGAGTACGGCAAAGCGCGTCTGCCGGGGCGAGGTTTGCGATGCCGACGAAAAAGTGGGAAGCGCCGCTCGGATCTTCGCCGTTTTTGCAGGAGTGAGTGGCGGCCCTCCTGCGAGACCAAGAAGCATCGACTCGCGCACGATATCGGTGTCTTTCGACGTGCCCGCCGGCCACCGCCGCACGAGTACGGCAAACCGCGTATGCCGGGGCGGGGTTGGCGACGCCGACGCAAAAGTGGGAACCGCCACTAGGATGTTCGCCGTTTTTGGCAGAGTGAGTGCTGGCACTCCGGCGAAGCGAAAGAGCGCGAATGCGCCCACGAAAGTGGCGTGTTTGGACGTGCTTGACGACGACCACCGCAGGAAAACGAAAAACCACGTCAGCCGGGGCGAGCGACCCATGGCGGTCTGGGTGCTTATCGCTGCTATTATAGGGGCACCCCGGCAGACGCAAAAAAAAAAAAAATTTTTTTTCGACATTCTTTCTTGCTCGTCGACCTCGGGTGACCCAGGTCGCAGTGGGAGCCGCGCACGAAAGCGGCGTCGCGAGACGGCTTCGCGGTCGCTAGTCGCACGAGCTCGGCAACCGCGTCTGCCGGGGCGGAGTTCGGGACGCCGACGGCTAAGTGGGAACCGCCGCTCGGATGTTCGCCGTTTGTGGCCGAGTGAGTGCTGGCACTCCGGCGAAGCCAAACGGGGCCGATTCCGGCACGATATCGGCGTCTTTCTACGTGCTCGCCGGCGACCGTCGCACGAGTACGGCAAAGTGCGTCTGCCGGGGCGGGGTTTGCGACGCGTACGCAATAGTGAGAACCGTCGCTCGGATGTTCGTCGTCTTTCGCCGAGCCAGTGCTGGCACTCCGGCGAAGCCGAACGGAGCCGATTCGGGCACGATATCGGCGTCTTTCCACGTGCTCGCCGGCGACCGTCGCACGAGTACGGTAAACCGCGTCAGCCGGGGCGGAGTTCGGGACGCCGATGCGAAAGTGGGAAGCGCCGCTCGGATCTTCGCCGTTTTTGGAGGAGTCAGTGGCGGCACTCCGGTGAAGCCAAGGTGCGCCAATTCGCGCACGATATCGGCGTCTTTCGACGTGCCCGCCGGCCACCGTCGCACGAGTACGGCAAACCTCGTCTGCCGGGGCGGGGTTTGCGACGCCGACGCAAAAGTGGGAACCGCCGCTCGGATGTTCGCCGTTTTTGGCAGAGTGAGTGCTGGCACTCCGGCGAAGCGAAAGAGCGTGAATGCGCCCACGAAAGTAGCGTATTTGGACGTGCTTGACGGCGACCGCCGCAGGAGTACGAAAAACCACGTCAGCCGGGGCGAGCGACCCACGGCGGTCTGGGTGCTTATCGCTGCTATTATAGGGGCACCCCGGCAGACGCAGAAAGAAAAAAAAAAAAATGGGGACATGGCGTGCGTCACCGTGCGGCTTCGCAGCGTTGCCGAAGTCGCCGAGCCCTTCGACTGAGCCGAACGGCGGACAGGGAACGTTGGTCGGCCGTTCTAACCTGTCGGTGCCACGCCGAGACGTCGTTAAGGAAAACCGCGTCGTGGGCCTCTACGACGCCGTCGAGTCGTTGTACGTTTGGTGTCCAGCGTGTCGGCGGCGAGTAGCGGACACGTCGTTCACGACTTCGGTCTTTCGCAGTCGACGCGAACTTGCGGAGAGTCGTGGTGCCTCACGTTTTCGGCAGAAACCGCGGCGGAATTTTCCCGTGCGTGCGCGCACGACCTCGGTGCTGTGCCGTCAGCGTAGTGTTGCACAAACTCGTGGCCTACCCAAGGTGCGGTACGTTTGCGGCCGTATCCTCGGTGGGAATTTCGTGAGCAGGGTCGCAAATTCTACGACCTCGGCGGGTTTGAGAGCGACGTAGACTTGTGGCACGCTCAACGTGCCACACGTTTCGGGGCACACCCGCGGTGAAATTTTCTCGAGTACGCTCGTATTAGTGCCCAAGGAGGTCTGGGTACTTATCGCTGCTATTATGTGGGGGTTCTCGTGAGCGGCGTACGCGAAAGCGACCGGGTGTCTGATATGCGGCGGGCTTCGGCCTCGTCAAGCGTGTCCTCGGGTCTGCTCCAGGGGAATCCACGGCAGTCGTCTGCAGCCTCATCCGCTTGATGCGTTAGGGGCTGGTTGTCGGACGGTGCCGTTTTACCACGATATCGAGGTGTGTTCCGTGTCGTCCTCGGGCGATTCAGATGCGAAAGCGCCGAAGACGCGGGCGTGACCCGTCGTCTGGCGGCTTTGCAGTCTCGGCTCCGTTGCTAGTTCCGGCCGGTCCACCGACAGTGCAGCGGGCTTGGGCAACCCGCACGGCGCGACCGAGTCGATGCAACGAAAAAGAGCGAGCATGAACGTGCTTCTTGCCGCACGGCTCCCACTCGTCTTTCGGGAAGGTTGTGCCGTAGCGAGCTCGAACGCCGTCATCTCGGAGTGCAAAATAAGCGTGTTGGGGCGCCTGAAGGTGGCCTCCGCCGCACACAGACTGCGTCCGGCCCGCCGAAGGCGAGGACGGACGCGCAGTCGAACGATTACCTGGTTGATCCTGCCAGTAATCATATGCTTGTCTCAAAGATTAAGCCATGCATGTCTAAGTACATGCCGAAATAAGGCGAAACCGCGAATGGCTCATTAAATCAGTTATGGTTCCTTAGATCGTTTCTTCCTACTTGGATAACTGTGGCAATTCTAGAGCTAATACATGCAGTGAGCCTGGAGCCCTTTGGGTAACGGGTGCTTTTATTAGACCAAGATCGATCGGGTTTCGGCCCGTATTGTGTGGTGACTCTGGATAACTTTGTGCTGATCGCATGGCCACGAGCCGGCGACGTTTCTTTCAAGTGTCTGCCTTATCAACTTTCGATGGTAGGTTACTTGCTTACCATGGTTGTTACGGGTAACGGAGAATCAGGGTTCGATTCCGGAGAGGGAGCCTGAGAAACGGCTACCACATCCAAGGAAGGCAGCAGGCGCGCAAATTACCCACTCCCGGCACGGGGAGGTAGTGACGAAAAATAACAATACGGGACTCTTTTGAGGCCCCGTAATTGAAATGAGTACACTCTAAATCCTTTAACGAGGATCAATTGGAGGGCAAGTCTGGTGCCAGCAGCCGCGGTAATTCCAGCTCCAATAGCGTATACTAAAGCTGCTGCGGTTAAAAAGCTCGTAGTTGGATCTCAGTTCCAGACGAGTAGTGCATCTACCCGATGCGACGGCTCGGACTGAACATCATGCCGGTTCTTTCTTGGTGCACTTCATTGTGTGCCTCGAGATGGCCGGTGCTTTTACTTTGAAAAAATTAGAGTGCTCAACGCAGGCGAGTCGCCTGAATAAACTTGCATGGAATAATAGAACAAGACCTCGTTTCTGTTCTGTTGGTTTTTGGAATACGAGGTAATGATTAAGAGGGACGGACGGGGGCATTCGTATTGCGGCGCTAGAGGTGAAATTCTTGGACCGTCGCAAGACGAACTACTGCGAAAGCATTTGCCAAGAATGTTTTCATTGATCAAGAACGAAAGTCAGAGGTTCGAAGGCGATCAGATACCGCCCTAGTTCTGACCATAAACGATGCCAACCAGCGATCCGCCTGAGTTACTCAAATGACTCGGCGGGCAGCTTCCGGGAAACCAAAGTATTTGGGTTCCGGGGGAAGTATGGTTGCAAAGCTGAAACTTAAAGGAATTGACGGAAGGGCACCACCAGGAGTGGAGCCTGCGGCTTAATTTGACTCAACACGGGAAAACTTACCCGGCCCGGACACTGGGAGGATTGACAGATTGAGAGCTCTTTCTTGATTCGGTGGATGGTGGTGCATGGCCGTTCTTAGTTGGTGGAGCGATTTGTCTGGTTAATTCCGATAACGAACGAGACTCTAGCCTATTAAATAGGTGCGGGGTTCCCAGCACCTTACAACCTTCTTAGAGGGACAAGCGGCTCCTAGCCGCACGAAACAGAGCAATAACAGGTCTGTGATGCCCTTAGATGTCCGGGGCCGCACGCGCGCTACACTGAAGGAAGCAGCGTGTCTTTATCCCTGTCTGAAAAGACTGGGTAACCCGTGGAACTTCTTTCGTGATTGGGATAGGGGCTTGCAATTGTTCCCCTTGAACGAGGAATTCCCAGTAAGCGCGAGTCATAAGCTCGCGTTGATTACGTCCCTGCCCTTTGTACACACCGCCCGTCGCTACTACCGATTGAATGATTTAGTGAGGTCTTCGGACCGATGTCCGGCGCGGCCTTTCGGTTGCGCCGGTCTGTTGGAAAGATGACCAAACTTGATCATTTAGAGGAAGTAAAAGTCGTAACAAGGTTTCCGTAGGTGAACCTGCGGAAGGATCATTAACGGATTGTGAAGGGTGAGCGCCTCAGCTGCGTCTGCGCCCGACACTTTCTGCCGCTGACCCCGTTTGGACGCGGGGTCGGCTTTTCCCCACGGGGCTGCCTGAATGTGGAGCGGCACCCCGTGACAAATTGTTGCGCCCAGCGGACGCCAACACCGCGACCTTGGACGGTCGGCCAGGTGGCGGACGCGGGTACAAACGGCGCAACGCACTCATAGGTCGGCTTTCGACCCGCCACTGCACCGTGGCTCGAAGCGCTCGAAATGCGCGACCCGACCGCTGCGGGACCGCCTAGTACTGTAAACAGGAGCGGCGGAGCGCGAACGGCGAGTCGTGGTTACGTCGGTAGAAGGCGAGGCTGCGCGTTCCCGAAACGCCAGCCGAGTGCCCTCCCGACCGTTCGAGCGTGCAAGAACGAGACCCGACAATCGCGCGGCGACTGCCAAGTACGAGAGGAACGGCACAAGCGTCGGCGGTCGGTCAAGGAACTGGCGATGTGACGGGTCCGCTGTGCACCAGTGCATACCGTCCCGCCGTCCGCGGCAAGCGCCTCCGCGTCCTCGGGTGACGGAGGCTGCCGGTCGGTTCTTGCAGGCGAGGGATCTCGCTGGCACCGGTTCGCGTTGACGCGCGGCCGGTCATGGCACGGCGATGCGACGGCCGAGGTGCGCAGTACTCGATGGAGGAACCGCACGCTCCGATGACCGTCCCGCCCTCCGCGGCGTATGCGTACCGACCGTAATGGTTGCAGCAGCGCCGGCCGGCTTTTGAATTCGCCACACGAAACACGGTGCGAGATCGCGGTTAGGGGAGCGTCGACGTTGCCAGGCGTTTTGCTTGCTGCCGAGGGAAAGGCGGCACGGCCACGTCGCGCTCGTCGCGATTAGCGGGTCTGCGCGCTTTGGGAAGGTGCCGCAACGACTTGCCGAAAGAGGAAGCACGGAAGAACGAGGGACTTGGACGTCCCGACAATTGAACGCACTTGCGGCCAGGCCCTTGCTGGCTTCGTTCTTCCGCCTCGAGTAGGCTCGTACGCGGCTCCGGCGCCGAAAGTGGTCCTTGGCACCGACTTCGGTGGACGTGGGAAGTGCCGCGCAAGTACGGCGCGCCTGGCTCCACCTGTTGGCTAAAGTAGGCAGCCGGATCGGCATTTTGGTGTGCGGTGGCAAACCGTGGATGCGAAAAAAGCTTGTGCGATTTCGTGGAACAAAAAGCGGGGGTCCCCCTTTTTATGCGGAGGAGACCGACCCGCCTGCCGTGGTGAACCGCGACGCCACGGTAAAAACGGGAGAGGCTTGTCGATGGGACCGTGCATCCCGCGCTCCACGGAGGCCGGGAGGCGGCCGCCCGAGGAAATGTGTAGCCGTCGAGGCCCGCATCTGCGTGCACTCTTATCCAAATGGGTGTACCGCAGGCATTTTCTGGTTAGGCGGGCCAATGAGAGCGAGCACACAACGATACCTACGGGTCCGGCTTGGAGAACCGGCTTCGACGCCTCCCGAGTATTTATAGAGGGGTGGACCACGAAAGCACTCGCAAGTAGCGAAAGCGAAACGCCGTCCGAAACACACCGTTTGCTCGATTTGCGGCAGCCGAAAAAGGCGCGGCAGAGTTTTGGAGTCCAAGCGTGCGCTGAAAAGCGCCCTTCTTGGCCACTGTTTGGCCGAGTGCCAGAAACGTTTGGTTTTGACTGTACGGAATTGAACAAACACTTTTTCACGACTCTAAGCGGTGGATCACTCGGTTCTCGGGTCGATGAAGAACGCAGCCAGCTGCGAGACTTGGTGTGAATTGCAGGACACACTGAGCACTGATTCTTTGAACGCACATTGCGGCCTTGGGTCTTCCCTTGGCTTCGTCTGTCTGAGGGTCGGATCACATATCAAGAGAGCCTTCGGCGCACAAGGGAACGTGAGCCGTCGACTCGTTTTGACCGCGTCGGCAACACGGACAGCACGCTGAACACCTCACAGCGAGCGCCAACAGCGGCCACTCAAGGGCGAGACGGTGGCGACCGTCGTGCCAGAGCCCAACCGAAACGGGGGCGACCGACTGCATTGAGGATGTGGCACCTCGTTGAGACCGCCGCAGGACTTCGAGTCGGAAGGAAGCCTGCAGGGAAAGTGCGGTCGAGGTTGCGTACTCCTCTCTGCGACCGGGCGCGCAAGAGCTGCGAGAGCCACGGACGCGCAACTTTAACGCACGGTAAACACGAGGAGCGAAAGCCGGCCAGCAAAGCTTCTCCAGCCGTGCGCAAAGTGCGCGAGATCGCAGCCTTGCGTTGCGCTTGTTGCCCTCGAAGTAAGCAGGGTGTCCCGTAGACCGGGCGCTCGAACACGCTGCGGGGCCGTGCCTCCTCCAGGCTTTGCCGCGCGAACAGGGAACGTTCGCGCGCAAAGCGCAGGGAGGTGAGGAGGCTGCGCCCGACGTTTGCGGTTCGCTGCGTACGCGGTTGATGCGGAGAGCACGGCGCGACGACTTGCCGCGAAGCGGAAAAAGTCTCCCGCACGAGTTGGCGAAACGTTGGCGAAGCTTAAGGCGTTCTCGTCGTAGTCCGCCGTCGGTCTAAGTGCTTCGCAGTTCCCGTCCCGT
>NW_027464799.1:42500-62500 GCF_043290135.1 Rhipicephalus microplus
GCCCCGGCAGACGCGGTTTTCGCGCCGCCCCGGCTGACGCGGTTTCGTGCCGCCCCGGCAGACGCAGTTCGGACTTAGCACTTTTCGGCTGTGCCTGGCTGGCGGCCCACTCACTCGATCGCCATGTCTGTTTGCCACAGTTTTCCCGGTGGTGCCGCACCCGGGCTCGCCCCGGCAGACGCGTTTTTTTTTTCTTTCGCCCCGGCTGACGCAGTTTTCGCGCCGCCCCGGCTGACGCGGTTTCGTGCCGCCCCGGCAGACGCGGTTTTTTTGCGCCGCCCCGGCTGACGCGGTTTTTGCCGCCCCGGCTGACGCAGTTCGGACTTGGCACTTTTTGGCTGAGCCTGGCTGGTGGCCCACTCACTCGATCGCCATGTCTGTTAGCCACAGTTTTCCCGGTGGTGCCGCACCCGGGCTCGCCCCGGCTGACGCAGTTTTCGCGCCGCCCCGGCAGACGCGGTTTTCGCGCCGCCCCGGCTGACGCGGTTTTTGCCGCCCCGGCTGACGCAGTTCGGACTTGGCACTTTTTGGGCTGAGCCTGGCTGGCGGCCCACTCACTCGATCGCCATGTCTGTTTGCCACAGTCTTCCCGGTGGTGCCGCACCCGGGCTCGCCCCGGCAGACGCGTTTTTTTTTTCTTTCGCCCCGGCAGACGTGGTTCCCCCCCCCCCCTTTTCGCTCGCCCCGGCTGACGAGGTTTTCGCGCCGCCCCGGCTGACGCAGTTTTCGCGCCGCCCCGGCTGACGCGGTTTCGTGCCGCCCCGGCTGACGCGGTTTTCGCGCCGCCCCGGCTGACGCGGTTTTTGCGTCGCCCCGGCTGACACGGTTCGGACTTTGCACTTTTCGGCTGTGCCTGGCTGGCGGCCCACTCACTCGATCGCCATGTCTGTTTGCCACAGTTTTCCCGGTGGTGCCGCACCCGGGCTCGCCCCGGCTGACGCAGTTTTCGCGCCGCCCCGGCTGACGCGGTTTCGTGCCGCCCCGGCAGACGCGGTTTTCGCGCCGCCCCGGCTGACGCGGTTTCGTGCCGCCCCGGCAGACGCAGTTCGGACTTAGCACTTTTCGGCTGTGCCTGGCTGGCGGCCCACTCACTCGATCGCCATGTCTGTTTGCCACAGTTTTCCCGGTGGTGCCGCACCCGGGCTCGCCCCGGCTGACGCAGTTTTCGCGCCGCCCCGGCTGACGCGGTTTCGTGCCGCCCCGGCAGACGCGGTTTTCGCGCCGCCCCGGCTGACGCGGTTTCGTGCCGCCCCGGCAGACGCAGTTCGGACTTAGCACTTTTCGGCTGTGCCTGGCTGGCGGCCCACTCACTCGATCGCCATGTCTGTTTGCCACAGTTTTCCCGGTGGTGCCGCACCCGGGCTCGCCCCGGCAGACGCGTTTTTTTTTTTTCTTTCGCCCCGGCTGACGCAGTTTTCGCGCCGCCCCGGCTGACGCGGTTTCGTGCCGCCCCGGCAGACGCGGTTTTTTGCGCCGCCCCGGCTGACGCGGTTTTTGCCGCCCCGGCTGACGCAGTTCGGACTTAGCACTTTTCGGCTGTGCCTGGCTGGCGGCCCACTCACTCGATCGCCATGTCTGTTTGCCACAGTTTTCCCGGTGGTGCCGCACCCGGGCTCGCCCCGGCTGACGCAGTTTTCGCGCCGCCCCGGCTGACGCGGTTTCGTGCCGCCCCGGCAGACGCGGTTTTCGCGCCGCCCCGGCTGACGCGGTTTCGTGCCGCCCCGGCAGACGCAGTTCGGACTTAGCACTTTTCGGCTGTGCCTGGCTGGCGGCCCACTCACTCGATCGCCATGTCTGTTTGCCACAGTTTTCCCGGTGGTGCCGCACCCGGGCTCGCCCCGGCTGACGCAGTTTTCGCGCCGCCCCGGCTGACGCGGTTTCGTGCCGCCCCGGCAGACGCGGTTTTCGCGCCGCCCCGGCTGACGCGGTTTCGTGCCGCCCCGGCAGACGCAGTTCGGACTTAGCACTTTTCGGCTGTGCCTGGCTGGCGGCCCACTCACTCGATCGCCATGTCTGTTTGCCACAGTTTTCCCGGTGGTGCCGCACCCGGGCTCGCCCCGGCTGACGCAGTTTTCGCGCCGCCCCGGCTGACGCGGTTTCGTGCCGCCCCGGCAGACGCGGTTTTCGCGCCGCCCCGGCTGACGCGGTTTCGTGCCGCCCCGGCAGACGCAGTTCGGACTTAGCACTTTTCGGCTGTGCCTGGCTGGCGGCCCACTCACTCAATCGCCATGTCTGTTTGCCACAGTTTTCCCGGTGGTGCCGCACCCGGGCTCGCCCCGGCTGACGCAGTTTTCGCGCCGCCCCGGCTGACGCGGTTTCGTGCCGCCCCGGCAGACGCGGTTTTCGCGCCGCCCCGGCTGACGCGGTTTCGTGCCGCCCCGGCAGACGCAGTTCGGACTTAGCACTTTTCGGCTGTGCCTGGCTGGCGGCCCACTCACTCGATCGCCATGTCTGTTTGCCACAGTTTTCCCGGTGGTGCCGCACCCGGGCTCGCCCCGGCAGACGCGTTTTTTTTTTCTTTCGCCCCGGCTGACGCAGTTTTCGCGCCGCCCCGGCTGACGCGGTTTCGTGCCGCCCCGGCAGACGCGGTTTTTTGCGCCGCCCCGGCTGACGCGGTTTTTGCCGCCCCGGCTGACGCAGTTCGGACTTAGCACTTTTCGGCTGTGCCTGGCTGGCGGCCCACTCACTCGATCGCCATGTCTGTTTGCCACAGTTTTCCCGGTGGTGCCGCACCCGGGCTCGCCCCGGCTGACGCAGTTTTCGCGCCGCCCCGGCTGACGCGGTTTCGTGCCGCCCCGGCAGACGCGGTTTTCGCGCCGCCCCGGCTGACGCGGTTTCGTGCCGCCCCGGCAGACGCAGTTCGGACTTAGCACTTTTCGGCTGTGCCTGGCTGGCGGCCCACTCACTCGATCGCCATGTCTGTTTGCCACAGTTTTCCCGGTGGTGCCGCACCCGGGCTCGCCCCGGCTGACGCAGTTTTCGCGCCGCCCCGGCTGACGCGGTTTCGTGCCGCCCCGGCAGACGCGGTTTTCGCGCCGCCCCGGCTGACGCGGTTTCGTGCCGCCCCGGCAGACGCAGTTCGGACTTAGCACTTTTCGGCTGTGCCTGGCTGGCGGCCCACTCACTCGATCGCCATGTCTGTTTGCCACAGTTTTCCCGGTGGTGCCGCACCCGGGCTCGCCCCGGCTGACGCAGTTTTCGCGCCGCCCCGGCTGACGCGGTTTCGTGCCGCCCCGGCAGACGCGGTTTTCGCGCCGCCCCGGCTGACGCGGTTTCGTGCCGCCCCGGCAGACGCAGTTCGGACTTAGCACTTTTCGGCTGTGCCTGGCTGGCGGCCCACTCACTCGATCGCCATGTCTGTTTGCCACAGTTTTCCCGGTGGTGCCGCACCCGGGCTCGCCCCGGCTGACGCAGTTTTCGCGCCGCCCCGGCTGACGCGGTTTCGTGCCGCCCCGGCAGACGCGGTTTTCGCGCCGCCCCGGCTGACGCGGTTTCGTGCCGCCCCGGCAGACGCAGTTCGGACTTAGCACTTTTCGGCTGTGCCTGGCTGGCGGCCCACTCACTCGATCGCCATGTCTGTTTGCCACAGTTTTCCCGGTGGTGCCGCACCCGGGCTCGCCCCGGCAGACGCGTTTTTTTTTTCTTTCGCCCCGGCTGACGCAGTTTTCGCGCCGCCCCGGCTGACGCGGTTTCGTGCCGCCCCGGCAGACGCGGTTTTTTTGCGCCGCCCCGGCTGACGCGGTTTTTGCCGCCCCGGCTGACGCAGTTCGGACTTGGCACTTTTTGGCTGAGCCTGGCTGGTGGCCCACTCACTCGATCGCCATGTCTGTTAGCCACAGTTTTCCCGGTGGTGCCGCACCCGGGCTCGCCCCGGCTGACGCAGTTTTCGCGCCGCCCCGGCAGACGCGGTTTTCGCGCCGCCCCGGCTGACGCGGTTTTTGCCGCCCCGGCTGACGCAGTTCGGACTTGGCACTTTTTGGGCTGAGCCTGGCTGGCGGCCCACTCACTCGATCGCCATGTCTGTTTGCCACAGTCTTCCCGGTGGTGCCGCACCCGGGCTCGCCCCGGCAGACGTGGTTCCCCCCCCCCCCCCTTTTCGCTCGCCCCGGCTGACGAGGTTTTCGCGCCGCCCCGGCTGACGCAGTTTTCGCGCCGCCCCGGCTGACGCGGTTTCGTGCCGCCCCGGCTGACGCGGTTTTCGCGCCGCCCCGGCTGACGCGGTTTTTGCGTCGCCCCGGCTGACACGGTTCGGACTTTGCACTTTTCGGCTGTGCCTGGCTGGCGGCCCACTCACTCGATCGCCATGTCTGTTTGCCACAGTTTTCCCGGTGGTGCCGCACCCGGGCTCGCCCCGGCTGACGCAGTTTTCGCGCCGCCCCGGCTGACGCGGTTTCGTGCCGCCCCGGCAGACGCGGTTTTCGCGCCGCCCCGGCTGACGCGGTTTCGTGCCGCCCCGGCAGACGCAGTTCGGACTTAGCACTTTTCGGCTGTGCCTGGCTGGCGGCCCACTCACTCGATCGCCATGTCTGTTTGCCACAGTTTTCCCGGTGGTGCCGCACCCGGGCTCGCCCCGGCTGACGCAGTTTTCGCGCCGCCCCGGCTGACGCGGTTTCGTGCCGCCCCGGCAGACGCGGTTTTCGCGCCGCCCCGGCTGACGCGGTTTCGTGCCGCCCCGGCAGACGCAGTTCGGACTTAGCACTTTTCGGCTGTGCCTGGCTGGCGGCCCACTCACTCGATCGCCATGTCTGTTTGCCACAGTTTTCCCGGTGGTGCCGCACCCGGGCTCGCCCCGGCAGACGCGTTTTTTTTTTTTCTTTCGCCCCGGCTGACGCAGTTTTCGCGCCGCCCCGGCTGACGCGGTTTCGTGCCGCCCCGGCAGACGCGGTTTTTTGCGCCGCCCCGGCTGACGCGGTTTTTGCCGCCCCGGCTGACGCAGTTCGGACTTAGCACTTTTCGGCTGTGCCTGGCTGGCGGCCCACTCACTCGATCGCCATGTCTGTTTGCCACAGTTTTCCCGGTGGTGCCGCACCCGGGCTCGCCCCGGCTGACGCAGTTTTCGCGCCGCCCCGGCTGACGCGGTTTCGTGCCGCCCCGGCAGACGCGGTTTTCGCGCCGCCCCGGCTGACGCGGTTTCGTGCCGCCCCGGCAGACGCAGTTCGGACTTAGCACTTTTCGGCTGTGCCTGGCTGGCGGCCCACTCACTCGATCGCCATGTCTGTTTGCCACAGTTTTCCCGGTGGTGCCGCACCCGGGCTCGCCCC
This sequence comes from Rhipicephalus microplus, assembly GCF_043290135.1. Lineage (NCBI taxonomy): Eukaryota > Metazoa > Arthropoda > Arachnida > Ixodida > Ixodidae > Rhipicephalus > Rhipicephalus microplus. The sequence goes on from NW_027464799.1 coordinate 47,762, forward strand.
GGCTGACGCAGTTTTCGCGCCGCCCCGGCTGACGCGGTTTCGTGCCGCCCCGGCAGACGCGGTTTTCGCGCCGCCCCGGCTGACGCGGTTTCGTGCCGCCCCGGCAGACGCAGTTCGGACTTAGCACTTTTCGGCTGTGCCTGGCTGGCGGCCCACTCACTCGATCGCCATGTCTGTTTGCCACAGTTTTCCCGGTGGTGCCGCACCCGGGCTCGCCCCGGCTGACGCAGTTTTCGCGCCGCCCCGGCTGACGCGGTTTCGTGCCGCCCCGGCAGACGCGGTTTTCGCGCCGCCCCGGCTGACGCGGTTTCGTGCCGCCCCGGCAGACGCAGTTCGGACTTAGCACTTTTCGGCTGTGCCTGGCTGGCGGCCCACTCACTCAATCGCCATGTCTGTTTGCCACAGTTTTCCCGGTGGTGCCGCACCCGGGCTCGCCCCGGCTGACGCAGTTTTCGCGCCGCCCCGGCTGACGCGGTTTCGTGCCGCCCCGGCAGACGCGGTTTTCGCGCCGCCCCGGCTGACGCGGTTTCGTGCCGCCCCGGCAGACGCAGTTCGGACTTAGCACTTTTCGGCTGTGCCTGGCTGGCGGCCCACTCACTCGATCGCCATGTCTGTTTGCCACAGTTTTCCCGGTGGTGCCGCACCCGGGCTCGCCCCGGCAGACGCGTTTTTTTTTTCTTTCGCCCCGGCTGACGCAGTTTTCGCGCCGCCCCGGCTGACGCGGTTTCGTGCCGCCCCGGCAGACGCGGTTTTTTGCGCCGCCCCGGCTGACGCGGTTTTTGCCGCCCCGGCTGACGCAGTTCGGACTTAGCACTTTTCGGCTGTGCCTGGCTGGCGGCCCACTCACTCGATCGCCATGTCTGTTTGCCACAGTTTTCCCGGTGGTGCCGCACCCGGGCTCGCCCCGGCTGACGCAGTTTTCGCGCCGCCCCGGCTGACGCGGTTTCGTGCCGCCCCGGCAGACGCGGTTTTCGCGCCGCCCCGGCTGACGCGGTTTCGTGCCGCCCCGGCAGACGCAGTTCGGACTTAGCACTTTTCGGCTGTGCCTGGCTGGCGGCCCACTCACTCGATCGCCATGTCTGTTTGCCACAGTTTTCCCGGTGGTGCCGCACCCGGGCTCGCCCCGGCTGACGCAGTTTTCGCGCCGCCCCGGCTGACGCGGTTTCGTGCCGCCCCGGCAGACGCGGTTTTCGCGCCGCCCCGGCTGACGCGGTTTCGTGCCGCCCCGGCAGACGCAGTTCGGACTTAGCACTTTTCGGCTGTGCCTGGCTGGCGGCCCACTCACTCGATCGCCATGTCTGTTTGCCACAGTTTTCCCGGTGGTGCCGCACCCGGGCTCGCCCCGGCAGACGCGTTTTTTTTTTCTTTCGCCCCGGCTGACGCAGTTTTCGCGCCGCCCCGGCTGACGCGGTTTCGTGCCGCCCCGGCAGACGCGGTTTTTTTGCGCCGCCCCGGCTGACGCGGTTTTTGCCGCCCCGGCTGACGCAGTTCGGACTTGGCACTTTTTGGCTGAGCCTGGCTGGTGGCCCACTCACTCGATCGCCATGTCTGTTAGCCACAGTTTTCCCGGTGGTGCCGCACCCGGGCTCGCCCCGGCTGACGCAGTTTTCGCGCCGCCCCGGCAGACGCGGTTTTCGCGCCGCCCCGGCTGACGCGGTTTTTGCCGCCCCGGCTGACGCAGTTCGGACTTGGCACTTTTTGGGCTGAGCCTGGCTGGCGGCCCACTCACTCGATCGCCATGTCTGTTTGCCACAGTCTTCCCGGTGGTGCCGCACCCGGGCTCGCCCCGGCAGACGCGTTTTTTTTTTCTTTCGCCCCGGCAGACGTGGTTCCCCCCCCCCCCCTTTTCGCTCGCCCCGGCTGACGAGGTTTTCGCGCCGCCCCGGCTGACGCAGTTTTCGCGCCGCCCCGGCTGACGCGGTTTCGTGCCGCCCCGGCTGACGCGGTTTTCGCGCCGCCCCGGCTGACGCGGTTTTTGCGTCGCCCCGGCTGACACGGTTCGGACTTTGCACTTTTCGGCTGTGCCTGGCTGGCGGCCCACTCACTCGATCGCCATGTCTGTTTGCCACAGTTTTCCCGGTGGTGCCGCACCCGGGCTCGCCCCGGCTGACGCAGTTTTCGCGCCGCCCCGGCTGACGCGGTTTCGTGCCGCCCCGGCAGACGCGGTTTTCGCGCCGCCCCGGCTGACGCGGTTTCGTGCCGCCCCGGCAGACGCAGTTCGGACTTAGCACTTTTCGGCTGTGCCTGGCTGGCGGCCCACTCACTCGATCGCCATGTCTGTTTGCCACAGTTTTCCCGGTGGTGCCGCACCCGGGCTCGCCCCGGCTGACGCAGTTTTCGCGCCGCCCCGGCTGACGCGGTTTCGTGCCGCCCCGGCAGACGCGGTTTTCGCGCCGCCCCGGCTGACGCGGTTTCGTGCCGCCCCGGCAGACGCAGTTCGGACTTAGCACTTTTCGGCTGTGCCTGGCTGGCGGCCCACTCACTCGATCGCCATGTCTGTTTGCCACAGTTTTCCCGGTGGTGCCGCACCCGGGCTCGCCCCGGCAGACGCGTTTTTTTTTTCTTTTGCCCCGGCTGACGCAGTTTTCGCGCCGCCCCGGCTGACGCGGTTTCGTGCCGCCCCGGCAGACGCGGTTTTTTGCGCCGCCCCGGCTGACGCGGTTTTTGCCGCCCCGGCTGACGCAGTTCGGACTTAGCACTTTTCGGCTGTGCCTGGCTGGCGGCCCACTCACTCGATCGCCATGTCTGTTTGCCACAGTTTTCCCGGTGGTGCCGCACCCGGGCTCGCCCCGGCTGACGCAGTTTTCGCGCCGCCCCGGCTGACGCGGTTTCGTGCCGCCCCGGCAGACGCGGTTTTCGCGCCGCCCCGGCTGACGCGGTTTCGTGCCGCCCCGGCAGACGCAGTTCGGACTTAGCACTTTTCGGCTGTGCCTGGCTGGCGGCCAACTCACTCGATCGCCATGTCTGTTTGCCACAGTTTTCCCGGTGGTGCCGCACCCGGGCTCGCCCCGGCTGACGCAGTTTTCGCGCCGCCCCGGCTGACGCGGTTTCGTGCCGCCCCGGCAGACGCGGTTTTCGCGCCGCCCCGGCTGACGCGGTTTCGTGCCGCCCCGGCAGACGCAGTTCGGACTTAGCACTTTTCGGCTGTGCCTGGCTGGCGGCCCACTCACTCGATCGCCATGTCTGTTTGCCACAGTTTTCCCGGTGGTGCCGCACCCGGGCTCGCCCCGGCAGACGCGTTTTTTTTTTCTTTCGCCCCGGCTGACGCAGTTTTCGCGCCGCCCCGGCTGACGCGGTTTCGTGCCGCCCCGGCAGACGCGGTTTTTTTGCGCCGCCCCGGCTGACGCGGTTTTTGCCGCCCCGGCTGACGCAGTTCGGACTTGGCACTTTTTGGCTGAGCCTGGCTGGTGGCCCACTCACTCGATCGCCATGTCTGTTAGCCACAGTTTTCCCGGTGGTGCCGCACCCGGGCTCGCCCCGGCTGACGCAGTTTTCGCGCCGCCCCGGCAGACGCGGTTTTCGCGCCGCCCCGGCTGACGCGGTTTTTGCCGCCCCGGCTGACGCAGTTCGGACTTGGCACTTTTTGGGCTGAGCCTGGCTGGCGGCCCACTCACTCGATCGCCATGTCTGTTTGCCACAGTCTTCCCGGTGGTGCCGCACCCGGGCTCGCCCCGGCAGACGCGTTTTTTTTTTCTTTCGCCCCGGCAGACGTGGTTCCCCCCCCCCCCCCCCTTTTCGCTCGCCCCGGCTGACGAGGTTTTCGCGCCGCCCCGGCTGACGCAGTTTTCGCGCCGCCCCGGCTGACGCGGTTTCGTGCCGCCCCGGCTGACGCGGTTTTCGCGCCGCCCCGGCTGACGCGGTTTTTGCGTCGCCCCGGCTGACACGGTTCGGACTTTGCACTTTTCGGCTGTGCCTGGCTGGCGGCCCACTCACTCGATCGCCATGTCTGTTTGCCACAGTTTTCCCGGTGGTGCCGCACCCGGGCTTGCCCCGGCAGACGCGTTTTTTTTTTTTCTTTTCGCCCCGGCTGACGCAGTTTTCGCCCCGCCCCGGCTGACGCGGTTTCGTGCCGCCCCGGCAGACGCGGTTTTTTGCGCCGCCCCGGCTGACGCGGTTTTTGCCGCCCCGGCTGACGCAGTTCGGACTTTGCACTTTTTGGCTGAGCCTGGCTGGCGGCCCACTCACTCGATCGCCATGTCTGTTTGCCACAGTTTTCCCGGTGGTGCCGCACCCAGGCTCGCCCCGGCAGACGCGTTTTTTTTTTTCCTTCGCCCCGGCAGACGTGGTTCCCCCCCCCCCCTCCGTCTTTCTTTTTGTTTTTTTTTTTCGCCGCGGCTGAAGAGGATTTTTCGGTGCCTCGACGCCCCGGTAGTCGCGGTTTTTCCGTTTCCGCACGGCCCCGGCTGACGCTGCTCGGTCACAGTCGCCTTTTGTGAGGATTGCAGACTTCTTGAGCGCGGGTGTTTTTTTTTTTGTTGTTGTTGTTGTTTTATTACGCATTCGCTCCAGCAGACGCTGTTTAGACTTTTTGTTTCCTCTTTTATCCTGCGACGAGGTGACGAGGTTTATTCGGTGCCCCGCCGCCCCGGCTGAAGTGATTTTTCCTGTCCCGTGCCGCCCCGGCTGACGCGGTTGGGACTTCGCGTTTGTTCGGCCGCCACGGGTTTTGGCGCACTCGCTCGGTTGCTTGTTGTTGCCACTTGTTGCGAACCCAGGTTTCTTGAGCGAGCGCGGGCGTTTTTTCTTCCTTTCTTTCTTTGTTCTATGTGTTAGCGAATCGGCCTTTAATATCACACGAGGACTCACAACCAACAATTTTCAGTTTGAAGTGTAAAAAATCTGCAGGTGTTGACGTAACTGACTTGCCCCGTACCCTTGAGTACATCCATGAAGTTCTCGTAGTACTACTAAATCGCATTATTCCAAGTGGAGAAATTCCCATAAACTTGCAAACCTCTACACGAAAATCGGTGCGCGTGATAAAGTTGAAAATTATCGTCCGATATCAAATGTGCCTTCTATAACACAAATTCTAGGAAAAAAAAAAAAAACACTTGTTCGCCGTTTTCTGCGCCGTGACTGGCAGCACTCCGGCGAAGCGAAACGGGGTCGATTCGAGCACGATATCGGCGTCTTTCGACGTGCTCGCCGGCGACCGTCGCACGAGTACGTCGCACGAGCGCGTCTGCCGGGGCGCCGTTTGCGAAGCCGACGCAAAAGTGGGAACCGCCGCTCGGATGATCGCCGCTTTCGGCAGAGTGAGTGTTGGCACTCCGGGGAAGCGAAACAGCGTGAATGCGCCCACGAAATCGGCGTATTTTGAAGTGCCCGCCGGCGACCGTCGCACGAGTACGGTAAACCGCGTCAGCCGGGGCGTAGTTCGGGACGCCGACGAAAAAGTGGGAAGCGCAACTCGGATCTTCGCCGTTTTTGCAGGAGTGAGTGGCGGCCCTCCTGCGAGACCAAGAAGCATCGATTCGTGCACGAATTCGGCGCCTTTCGACGTGATCGCCGGCGACCGTCGCTCGAGTAGGGCAAACCGCGTCTGCCGGGGCGGGCTTCGGGACGCCGATGCGAAAGTGGGAAACGCTGCTCGGATGTTCGCCGTTTTTGGCCGAGTGAGTGCTGGCACTCGGGCGAAGCCAAACGGGGCCGATTACGGCACGATATCGGCGTCTTTCGACGTGCCCGGCGGCGACCGTCGCACGAGTACGGTAAACCGCGTCAGCCCGGGCGGAGTTCGGGACGCCGATGCGAAAGTGGAGAACGCCGCTCGGATCTTCGCCGTTTTTGGAGGAGTGAGTGGCGGCACTCCGGAGAAGCCAAGGAGCGCCAATTAGCGCACGATATCGGCGTCTTTCGACGCGCTCGCCGGCGACCGTCGAACGAGTAGGGCAAACCGCGTCTGCCGGGGCGGGGTTTACGACGCCGACGCAAAAGTGGGAACCGCCGCTCGGATGTTGGCCGTTTTTGGCAGAGTGAGTGCTGGCACACCGGCGACGCGAAAGAGCGCGAAAGCGCCCACGAAAGTGGCGTATTTGGACGTGCTTGACGGCGACCGCTGCAGGAGTACGAAAAACCACGTCAGCCGGGGCGAGCGACCCACGGCGGTCTGGGTGCTTATCGCTGCTATTATAGGGGCACCCCGGCAGACGCAGAAAAAAAAAATTTTTTTTCGACCTTCTTTTTTGCTGGTCGAGCTCGGGTAACCCAGGTCGCAATGGGAGCCGCGCACGAAAGCGGCGTCGCGAGACGCGTTCGCGGTCGCTAGTCGCACGAGCTCGGCAACCGCGTCAGCCGGCGCGGAGTTCGGGATGCCGACGGCTAAGTGGGTACCGCTGCTCGGATGTTCGCCGTTTTTGGCCGAGTGAGTGCTGGCACTCCGGCGAAGCGAAACGGGGCCGATTCGGGCACGATATCGGCGTATTTCGACGTGCTCGCCGGCGACCGTCGCACGAGTACGGCAAAGCGCGTCTGCCGGGGCGAGGTTTGCGATGCCGACGAAAAAGTGGGAAGCGCCGCTCGGATCTTCGCCGTTTTTGCAGGAGTGAGTGGCGGCCCTCCTGCGAGACCAAGAAGCATCGACTCGCGCACGATATCGGTGTCTTTCGACGTGCCCGCCGGCCACCGCCGCACGAGTACGGCAAACCGCGTATGCCGGGGCGGGGTTGGCGACGCCGACGCAAAAGTGGGAACCGCCACTAGGATGTTCGCCGTTTTTGGCAGAGTGAGTGCTGGCACACCGGCGACGCGAAAGAGCGCGAAAGCGCCCACGAAAGTGGCGTATTTGGACGTGCTTGACGGCGACCGCTGCAGGAGTACGAAAAACCACGTCAGCCGGGGCGAGCGACCCACGGCGGTCTGGGTGCTTATCGCTGCTATTATAGGGGCACCCCGGCAGACGCAGAAAAAAAAAATTTTTTTTCGACCTTCTTTTTTGCTGGTCGAGCTCGGGTAACCCAGGTCGCAATGGGAGCCGCGCACGAAAGCGGCGTCGCGAGACGCGTTCGCGGTCGCTAGTCGCACGAGCTCGGCAACCGCGTCAGCCGGCGCGGAGTTCGGGATGCCGACGGCTAAGTGGGTACCGCTGCTCGGATGTTCGCCGTTTTTGGCCGAGTGAGTGCTGGCACTCCGGCGAAGCGAAACGGGGCCGATTCGGGCACGATATCGGCGTATTTCGACGTGCTCGCCGGCGACCGTCGCACGAGTACGGCAAAGCGCGTCTGCCGGGGCGAGGTTTGCGATGCCGACGAAAAAGTGGGAAGCGCCGCTCGGATCTTCGCCGTTTTTGCAGGAGTGAGTGGCGGCCCTCCTGCGAGACCAAGAAGCATCGACTCGCGCACGATATCGGTGTCTTTCGACGTGCCCGCCGGCCACCGCCGCACGAGTACGGCAAACCGCGTATGCCGGGGCGGGGTTGGCGACGCCGACGCAAAAGTGGGAACCGCCACTAGGATGTTCGCCGTTTTTGGCAGAGTGAGTGCTGGCACTCCGGCGAAGCGAAAGAGCGCGAATGCGCCCACGAAAGTGGCGTGTTTGGACGTGCTTGACGACGACCACCGCAGGAAAACGAAAAACCACGTCAGCCGGGGCGAGCGACCCATGGCGGTCTGGGTGCTTATCGCTGCTATTATAGGGGCACCCCGGCAGACGCAAAAAAAAAAAAAATTTTTTTTCGACATTCTTTCTTGCTCGTCGACCTCGGGTGACCCAGGTCGCAGTGGGAGCCGCGCACGAAAGCGGCGTCGGCGAGACGGCTTCGCGGTCGCTAGTCGCACGAGCTCGGCAACCGCGTCTGCCGGGGCGGAGTTCGGGACGCCGACGGCTAAGTGGGAACCGCCGCTCGGATGTTCGCCGTTTGTGGCCGAGTGAGTGCTGGCACTCCGGCGAAGCCAAACGGGGCCGATTCCGGCACGATATCGGCGTCTTTCTACGTGCTCGCCGGCGACCGTCGCACGAGTACGGCAAAGTGCGTCTGCCGGGGCGGGGTTTGCGACGCGTACGCAATAGTGAGAACCGTCGCTCGGATGTTCGTCGTCTTTCGCCGAGCCAGTGCTGGCACTCCGGCGAAGCCGAACGGAGCCGATTCGGGCACGATATCGGCGTCTTTCCACGTGCTCGCCGGCGACCGTCGCACGAGTACGGTAAACCGCGTCAGCCGGGGCGGAGTTCGGGACGCCGATGCGAAAGTGGGAAGCGCCGCTCGGATCTTCGCCGTTTTTGGAGGAGTCAGTGGCGGCACTCCGGTGAAGCCAAGGTGCGCCAATTCGCGCACGATATCGGCGTCTTTCGACGTGCCCGCCGGCCACCGTCGCACGAGTACGGCAAACCTCGTCTGCCGGGGCGGGGTTTGCGACGCCGACGCAAAAGTGGGAACCGCCGCTCGGATGTTCGCCGTTTTTGGCAGAGTGAGTGCTGGCACTCCGGCGAAGCGAAAGAGCGTGAATGCGCCCACGAAAGTAGCGTATTTGGACGTGCTTGACGGCGACCGCCGCAGGAGTACGAAAAACCACGTCAGCCGGGGCGAGCGACCCACGGCGGTCTGGGTGCTTATCGCTGCTATTATAGGGGCACCCCGGCAGACGCAGAAAGAAAAAAAAAAAAATGGGGACATGGCGTGCGTCACCGTGCGGCTTCGCAGCGTTGCCGAAGTCGCCGAGCCCTTCGACTGAGCCGAACGGCGGACAGGGAACGTTGGTCGGCCGTTCTAACCTGTCGGTGCCACGCCGAGACGTCGTTAAGGAAAACCGCGTCGTGGGCCTCTACGACGCCGTCGAGTCGTTGTACGTTTGGTGTCCAGCGTGTCGGCGGCGAGTAGCGGACACGTCGTTCACGACTTCGGTCTTTCGCAGTCGACGCGAACTTGCGGAGAGTCGTGGTGCCTCACGTTTTCGGCAGAAACCGCGGCGGAATTTTCCCGTGCGTGCGCGCACGACCTCGGTGCTGTGCCGTCAGCGTAGTGTTGCACAAACTCGTGGCCTACCCAAGGTGCGGTACGTTTGCGGCCGTATCCTCGGTGGGAATTTCGTGAGCAGGGTCGCAAATTCTACGACCTCGGCGGGTTTGAGAGCGACGTAGACTTGTGGCACGCTCAACGTGCCACACGTTTCGGGGCACACCCGCGGTGAAATTTTCTCGAGTACGCTCGTATTAGTGCCCAAGGAGGTCTGGGTACTTATCGCTGCTATTATGTGGGGGTTCTCGTGAGCGGCGTACGCGAAAGCGACCGGGTGTCTGATATGCGGCGGGCTTCGGCCTCGTCAAGCGTGTCCTCGGGTCTGCTCCAGGGGAATCCACGGCAGTCGTCTGCAGCCTCATCCGCTTGATGCGTTAGGGGCTGGTTGTCGGACGGTGCCGTTTTACCACGATATCGAGGTGTGTTCCGTGTCGTCCTCGGGCGATTCAGATGCGAAAGCGCCGAAGACGCGGGCGTGACCCGTCGTCTGGCGGCTTTGCAGTCTCGGCTCCGTTGCTAGTTCCGGCCGGTCCACCGACAGTGCAGCGGGCTTGGGCAACCCGCACGGCGCGACCGAGTCGATGCAACGAAAAAGAGCGAGCATGAACGTGCTTCTTGCCGCACGGCTCCCACTCGTCTTTCGGGAAGGTTGTGCCGTAGCGAGCTCGAACGCCGTCATCTCGGAGTGCAAAATAAGCGTGTTGGGGCGCCTGAAGGTGGCCTCCGCCGCACACAGACTGCGTCCGGCCCGCCGAAGGCGAGGACGGACGCGCAGTCGAACGATTACCTGGTTGATCCTGCCAGTAATCATATGCTTGTCTCAAAGATTAAGCCATGCATGTCTAAGTACATGCCGAAATAAGGCGAAACCGCGAATGGCTCATTAAATCAGTTATGGTTCCTTAGATCGTTTCTTCCTACTTGGATAACTGTGGCAATTCTAGAGCTAATACATGCAGTGAGCCTGGAGCCCTTTGGGTAACGGGTGCTTTTATTAGACCAAGATCGATCGGGTTTCGGCCCGTATTGTGTGGTGACTCTGGATAACTTTGTGCTGATCGCATGGCCACGAGCCGGCGACGTTTCTTTCAAGTGTCTGCCTTATCAACTTTCGATGGTAGGTTACTTGCTTACCATGGTTGTTACGGGTAACGGAGAATCAGGGTTCGATTCCGGAGAGGGAGCCTGAGAAACGGCTACCACATCCAAGGAAGGCAGCAGGCGCGCAAATTACCCACTCCCGGCACGGGGAGGTAGTGACGAAAAATAACAATACGGGACTCTTTTGAGGCCCCGTAATTGAAATGAGTACACTCTAAATCCTTTAACGAGGATCAATTGGAGGGCAAGTCTGGTGCCAGCAGCCGCGGTAATTCCAGCTCCAATAGCGTATACTAAAGCTGCTGCGGTTAAAAAGCTCGTAGTTGGATCTCAGTTCCAGACGAGTAGTGCATCTACCCGATGCGACGGCTCGGACTGAACATCATGCCGGTTCTTTCTTGGTGCACTTCATTGTGTGCCTCGAGATGGCCGGTGCTTTTACTTTGAAAAAATTAGAGTGCTCAACGCAGGCGAGTCGCCTGAATAAACTTGCATGGAATAATAGAACAAGACCTCGTTTCTGTTCTGTTGGTTTTTGGAATACGAGGTAATGATTAAGAGGGACGGACGGGGGCATTCGTATTGCGGCGCTAGAGGTGAAATTCTTGGACCGTCGCAAGACGAACTACTGCGAAAGCATTTGCCAAGAATGTTTTCATTGATCAAGAACGAAAGTCAGAGGTTCGAAGGCGATCAGATACCGCCCTAGTTCTGACCATAAACGATGCCAACCAGCGATCCGCCTGAGTTACTCAAATGACTCGGCGGGCAGCTTCCGGGAAACCAAAGTATTTGGGTTCCGGGGGAAGTATGGTTGCAAAGCTGAAACTTAAAGGAATTGACGGAAGGGCACCACCAGGAGTGGAGCCTGCGGCTTAATTTGACTCAACACGGGAAAACTTACCCGGCCCGGACACTGGGAGGATTGACAGATTGAGAGCTCTTTCTTGATTCGGTGGATGGTGGTGCATGGCCGTTCTTAGTTGGTGGAGCGATTTGTCTGGTTAATTCCGATAACGAACGAGACTCTAGCCTATTAAATAGGTGCGGGGTTCCCAGCACCTTACAACCTTCTTAGAGGGACAAGCGGCTCCTAGCCGCACGAAACAGAGCAATAACAGGTCTGTGATGCCCTTAGATGTCCGGGGCCGCACGCGCGCTACACTGAAGGAAGCAGCGTGTCTTTATCCCTGTCTGAAAAGACTGGGTAACCCGTGGAACTTCTTTCGTGATTGGGATAGGGGCTTGCAATTGTTCCCCTTGAACGAGGAATTCCCAGTAAGCGCGAGTCATAAGCTCGCGTTGATTACGTCCCTGCCCTTTGTACACACCGCCCGTCGCTACTACCGATTGAATGATTTAGTGAGGTCTTCGGACCGATGTCCGGCGCGGCCTTTCGGTTGCGCCGGTCTGTTGGAAAGATGACCAAACTTGATCATTTAGAGGAAGTAAAAGTCGTAACAAGGTTTCCGTAGGTGAACCTGCGGAAGGATCATTAACGGATTGTGAAGGGTGAGCGCCTCAGCTGCGTCTGCGCCCGACACTTTCTGCCGCTGACCCCGTTTGGACGCGGGGTCGGCTTTTCCCCACGGGGCTGCCTGAATGTGGAGCGGCACCCCGTGACAAATTGTTGCGCCCAGCGGACGCCAACACCGCGACCTTGGACGGTCGGCCAGGTGGCGGACGCGGGTACAAACGGCGCAACGCACTCATAGGTCGGCTTTCGACCCGCCACTGCACCGTGGCTCGAAGCGCTCGAAATGCGCGACCCGACCGCTGCGGGACCGCCTAGTACTGTAAACAGGAGCGGCGGAGCGCGAACGGCGAGTCGTGGTTACGTCGGTAGAAGGCGAGGCTGCGCGTTCCCGAAACGCCAGCCGAGTGCCCTCCCGACCGTTCGAGCGTGCAAGAACGAGACCCGACAATCGCGCGGCGACTGCCAAGTACGAGAGGAACGGCACAAGCGTCGGCGGTCGGTCAAGGAACTGGCGATGTGACGGGTCCGCTGTGCACCAGTGCATACCGTCCCGCCGTCCGCGGCAAGCGCCTCCGCGTCCTCGGGTGACGGAGGCTGCCGGTCGGTTCTTGCAGGCGAGGGATCTCGCTGGCACCGGTTCGCGTTGACGCGCGGCCGGTCATGGCACGGCGATGCGACGGCCGAGGTGCGCAGTACTCGATGGAGGAACCGCACGCTCCGATGACCGTCCCGCCCTCCGCGGCGTATGCGTACCGACCGTAATGGTTGCAGCAGCGCCGGCCGGCTTTTGAATTCGCCACACGAAACACGGTGCGAGATCGCGGTTAGGGGAGCGTCGACGTTGCCAGGCGTTTTGCTTGCTGCCGAGGGAAAGGCGGCACGGCCACGTCGCGCTCGTCGCGATTAGCGGGTCTGCGCGCTTTGGGAAGGTGCCGCAACGACTTGCCGAAAGAGGAAGCACGGAAGAACGAGGGACTTGGACGTCCCGACAATTGAACGCACTTGCGGCCAGGCCCTTGCTGGCTTCGTTCTTCCGCCTCGAGTAGGCTCGTACGCGGCTCCGGCGCCGAAAGTGGTCCTTGGCACCGACTTCGGTGGACGTGGGAAGTGCCGCGCAAGTACGGCGCGCCTGGCTCCACCTGTTGGCTAAAGTAGGCAGCCGGATCGGCATTTTGGTGTGCGGTGGCAAACCGTGGATGCGAAAAAAGCTTGTGCGATTTCGTGGAACAAAAAGCGGGGGTCCCCCTTTTTATGCGGAGGAGACCGACCCGCCTGCCGTGGTGAACCGCGACGCCACGGTAAAAACGGGAGAGGCTTGTCGATGGGACCGTGCATCCCGCGCTCCACGGAGGCCGGGAGGCGGCCGCCCGAGGAAATGTGTAGCCGTCGAGGCCCGCATCTGCGTGCACTCTTATCCAAATGGGTGTACCGCAGGCATTTTCTGGTTAGGCGGGCCAATGAGAGCGAGCACACAACGATACCTACGGGTCCGGCTTGGAGAACCGGCTTCGACGCCTCCCGAGTATTTATAGAGGGGTGGACCACGAAAGCACTCGCAAGTAGCGAAAGCGAAACGCCGTCCGAAACACACCGTTTGCTCGATTTGCGGCAGCCGAAAAAGGCGCGGCAGAGTTTTGGAGTCCAAGCGTGCGCTGAAAAGCGCCCTTCTTGGCCACTGTTTGGCCGAGTGCCAGAAACGTTTGGTTTTGACTGTACGGAATTGAACAAACACTTTTTCACGACTCTAAGCGGTGGATCACTCGGTTCTCGGGTCGATGAAGAACGCAGCCAGCTGCGAGACTTGGTGTGAATTGCAGGACACACTGAGCACTGATTCTTTGAACGCACATTGCGGCCTTGGGTCTTCCCTTGGCTTCGTCTGTCTGAGGGTCGGATCACATATCAAGAGAGCCTTCGGCGCACAAGGGAACGTGAGCCGTCGACTCGTTTTGACCGCGTCGGCAACACGGACAGCACGCTGAACACCTCACAGCGAGCGCCAACAGCGGCCACTCAAGGGCGAGACGGTGGCGACCGTCGTGCCAGAGCCCAACCGAAACGGGGGCGACCGACTGCATTGAGGATGTGGCACCTCGTTGAGACCGCCGCAGGACTTCGAGTCGGAAGGAAGCCTGCAGGGAAAGTGCGGTCGAGGTTGCGTACTCCTCTCTGCGACCGGGCGCGCAAGAGCTGCGAGAGCCACGGACGCGCAACTTTAACGCACGGTAAACACGAGGAGCGAAAGCCGGCCAGCAAAGCTTCTCCAGCCGTGCGCAAAGTGCGCGAGATCGCAGCCTTGCGTTGCGCTTGTTGCCCTCGAAGTAAGCAGGGTGTCCCGTAGACCGGGCGCTCGAACACGCTGCGGGGCCGTGCCTCCTCCAGGCTTTGCCGCGCGAACAGGGAACGTTCGCGCGCAAAGCGCAGGGAGGTGAGGAGGCTGCGCCCGACGTTTGCGGTTCGCTGCGTACGCGGTTGATGCGGAGAGCACGGCGCGACGACTTGCCGCGAAGCGGAAAAAGTCTCCCGCACGAGTTGGCGAAACGTTGGCGAAGCTTAAGGCGTTCTCGTCGTAGTCCGCCGTCGGTCTAAGTGCTTCGCAGTTCCCGTCCCGTTCAAAAAACTGGGCCACTCCAGTTGGGGCGGGGGCGACGCTACACGAGACGATGCCTCTCGCCAGGCTGCGTGGCTGCCCTTGCGGCGGCGGCGACTGGCCTCGGCGGTGTTTGGGCTTCCGACACGGTCGTTTATCACGCAACTGCTCGGACGACGCACGCGCGCAGCGGAATGCCGCTTGCCAGCCTTGTGAAGATGTGACCCTGTACAGGGTTGCGGGCGCACTTGGTAGGGCGTCGTACTCGGTTCGCGATGGGTTTACGAACGTGTCCCGTCACTTCCACGTCACACCGGTTGTGCGCCGCACGCGTGCAGCGGGGAAGCCGATTGCCAGCCTTGTGAAGAAGTGGCCCTGTACAGGGTTGCGGGCGCACTTGGTAGGGCGAGCGCACGCGGTCGTGCAGGAAGTTGATGGAAGCGAATGTATCCGCTGTCGACCTCAGATCAGGCGAGACAACCCGCTGAATTTAAGCATATCACTAAGCGGAGGAAAAGAAACCAACAGGGATTCCCCGAGTAGCTGCGAGCGAAACGGGACCGAGCCCAGCACCGAATCCCCCGTCCTTGCAGGCGGTCGGGAAATGTGGTGTAT
>NW_027464799.1:65000-70000 GCF_043290135.1 Rhipicephalus microplus
CAGCAGTGGGGCCTACGTCAAAGGTCCTAAAAAACACAGGAAGCAATGACGACTCTGCAATTACAGACCCCACGCAAGGGGCGAAGACAGACAAGATACAGAAGAAGAAGACCAAGAGGGTGGAACAAAAACAAGTGACCAACAAAGAAGAGAAGGCAAAGAAAGAAGAACCACAAGGAGCGATGCCCGCCAAAGCTTCTCTTGAAACAGATTGGTGGAGCCCAACCGAGAATGACCAGGTAGAGGGAGGCAGCCGAGGAACCGAAACCGAAGAAGCTGAAGGAGGAGAGGTCCACCCTCAAACACAAACGGCTGCTAACGAAGGAGCGCTAGACAACTGGGACGAAGACAGAAATTCACAATCGTCACTCCCAACCAGCCGCGGAGAAAAAGGTACAGTTTTGTCTAGACTTTCCAAAGCAGACAAAAACACTATGAGGGCTCTCATTAAAATCTCTACATTGACGGGCGGCGACGAGGCGGTAGCCCAGCAGATTGAAGCGATAATCTCCGAACAAGCTAAATTGAAAAACCTGTTAATGGAACAGGCCCAACAGATTGCGTTCCAAAAAGGCAGGATCGAAGAATTGGAGAAAAGAAGACAAGAAGAACCACTCGAACAAAGGGAAGAGCCAACACAGAGCAACACTCCCGCAACCGAGAGCCGACCAACCTATGCTCTGGTGGTATCTTCCGGAACAATGGAGAAAAAAGAGGTCGCATCGCTTCTGAGGCAGCGGGTGGATCCCCTCGACCTGGGAATCCAAGAAGCAACAATTCGGCCAGGGAGAGAGGGAATTGTCGTGATGACGAAGTCAAAAGAAGACTCAGCTAAGATTCTCCAGTTCATTCAGAAGGACAGAGAACTGAGAAATGTTGAAGCCAAGCTCCCAAAGGAGAACAGGATCCATAAGAAAATAATTGGACTCGAGGATGAAATTGACGAGGTCAATCTCCCAGCCCGAATCGTCAGGCAAAACCGTTTGGTGTGCTCGCCAGAAGACATAACAATAAAGAAGACATGGCCGGGCAAGAGAGGCAAGACAGTGATTCTTGCCCTAAATCGAAGTGCAAACAAAGCAATCGGAAGCCGAACTGCACTGAACATCGGCTGGTCACGATGCCCGATCTTTGACGACATCTTTTGGCCCAGATGCACAAGATGCGCCATGCACGGCCACATTGCTCCCGATTGCGATGGCCCCCAGCGCTGCATTAACTGTGGCCAACGAGGTCACTACCAAAGAGAATGTGAAGCAGAATCGCACTGCAACATCTGCGAGACTGAGGGTCGCACGGAGACAGATCATTCTATGATGTCCAGGGAATGCCCGGTATACATAACAAAGGTACAGGCCGAGAAAGGCAAAATTCTAGCTAGACTAAACTAAGAGTACCCAACACACAGGCACAATGGCGAATAGCACTGAAATACAAATAATACAGGTAAATTTAGGCAGGGCATTTAAGGCAAATCAGTCACTAAACAATTTTCAACAAGAAGAAGAATTCGACATATCTGTACTCCAAGAACCATATTCGCTCAACAACAAAATCATAGGGTTTCCGCTAAAGCATAAAGTTATAGCCAACAACAAAGACCCGAAGACAGCCATCATAATACACAAAGAAAATATAACCGCTTTCCCAATTATTATAGAACAAAAACTAATAGCAGTCAAGATAAATAAAGGTGAAAGAGAATTGGTAATTATCAACTGCTACTGTCCTCCGAATGAAAACGTCGAGCTGGCAATGTCAGCAATAGGAAACATTTTACAGAAATTTATAGACATTAACACGATAATAATGGGTGACTTCAACTCAAAACATCAAATTTGGGGAAGCACGGAGACGGATGAGAAAGGTGAAAAAGTATTAGAATTCACAGTATTACACAACTTGACATTATTAAATGCCAAAGAATCACCTCCGACATTTAAAACAAGTAGGGCGAGGGGTTGGATTGACCTCACCATATGTGACGCAAACCTAAACCAGGATATTAAAAGCTGGGAAGTACTTAAAACCTATAATCACAGCGATCACAGATACATTAAAGTTGTTATTAAAAATGAAGAACTTCCAGAGGAATATGGCCTAACGTTAAAAGGGCAAACAAAAGTCATGGAAAAGTTGCAAATTGATCCCTGGTTTGAGGAAGTCCAGGGGAAAATAAACACGAAGGAAAGTATTGAAGAAATAGTGAATACGCTACACGAGAAAATCGAGAAACTTAAGAAGGAATTCAGTAAAAAGAAAAAACCTTCTAAACAAAAACCGAATACTTGGTGGTCAAGAGACCTAGAAATTGAAAGGAAGAGAGTCAGAGCACTACGAAGGAGGTATCAAAAGGCGAAAGGGGATATCAGAGAACAATACAAAAAGGAATACTATAAAGAACATGACACGTATAACAACATGATAGAACAGGCTAAAAACAACAGTTGGAAAACTCTATGTACTAAGGCTACGAAAAATCCATTCATCCTACCGTATAAAATTGCACGAAATAAGATGAAAACCAAGGTTATGTTTAGAAGCATCACAAAAGAAAATGGAGAAGTCACAAAGACTCTTCAGGAAACAATAGAACACATTCTAGGAAATTTATACCCTAACTGCATGGAAAATGACGAGCCAGGACACAGTCAAATACAATCAAGCAACGACACAATAAACAATAACAAACAGGGAGGAAATTGGACATCGGGAGCAGAAATGAGAGAAAGAAATTTACCCAGTGATGACCTCCCATTTACAGAGATTGAAGTAACGCAGATAGTAAAAAATCTGAGGAAAGATGTAACCCCCGGACCAGACAACCTAAAAACTAACCTCATACAAGTGATGTATGAAAGGCATAAGACTTTCTTTGTCAATCTTTTTAATGCATGCTTAAAGCACGGACATTTTCCTCAAAGATGGAAAGAATCTAAAATTATATTGATTCCAAAAGGGAACGGAGAGGACAAATCCGAGGAAAACAAATATCGCCCAATAGCTATTAACTCGATTTTGGGAAAAATATTAGAAAAGCTCATAAAAGATAGAATCTATTATTTCTTGTTTAAAAATCACCATTTTAACAAAAAACAATTTGGATTTACCCATGGGACATCAACAACCACGGCATTGGAAGAAATAATCAAACGAATAAACCAAGCGAAAATTGATAAGCTAAACAGCATGCTAATAGCACTAGATATTAAAAACGCATTCAATTCTATAAAACCCGAAGTAGTTATTCAGAAATTAGAAGAATATAAGTGTCCCAACAACCTAATAAAACTGGCGGACAATATTCTACGGAACAGGAAAATAATCTATGAAACAGATGGAGTAAAAATTAAGAAAACACTAACTTCAGGTTCCCCACAGGGGTCACCTTTAAGCCCACTCTGTTGGAATATAACAATAGGCGACCTATTAGAAACTCAGCTTCAAGAAGGAGTACACATCCAAGCCTTTGCGGACGACGTGGTGTTACACATAAAGTTCCGCTCAAGAAAAGAGGTGGAGGAAAAAGCTACGAAGGCACTAACACTAATAAATCAGTGGGCACATCAAAAAGGAATAACCCTGAATAAGGAAAAATCGGAATATATGATAATCGGAAAGCAGTACATTAGCCATCAACCCCAAATAAAAATCGGACAGGATAAAATCAAAATGGTTAACGAAATGAAAATTCTAGGGGTGGTCTTGGACACAAAACTAACATTCCTCCCACATCTAAAATACTTAAAAAGAAAAGTAGACGAAGTCACGTATAATTTAAGTCGTACAATAAAAGACGACAAACATACAAATTGAAACACACTACAGTTAATATATAAAAGGGGTATAGAACGAATGGTTACATACGCCTCCCCAGCATGGTATAGCCGAAAAACCATTTTTATTAAAAAACTGAAATCAATCCAAAGATTACCTTTATTATTAATAACTAAATCATTCAAAACAACATCAAATCTTTCACTCAACATATTAGCAAACATTCCACCTCTCCATTTGACAATCGAAAAAGAAAACGAATTACACTACATACTTAAGAAAGGAAAGAACTTCACATGGCAACAGAAAATATACACCGAAAACGAAATAATGAAGAAACACGACCAATGGCAAGATCATCCAGCAAATAAAGTTAGCATACCCTTTGGAACAACAGAGGAAGAAGCAGACTTCAAAATATACACAGACGGATCAAAGAAAGAAAAAGAAACAGGAGCGGCATTTATAATACTAAACAAAGATAACCAAATCCAAACAGTGAAAAAATATAAACTTCCAGAACACAGTAGTAATTACGAGGCTGAGATCATTGCAATCCAGAAAGCAATAGAACATATCTGGCCTCTACAAGCTTTCGTTAAATACCAGCTTTTTACAGACAGCCAATCTGCACTTCTGGCAATAAAAAATCCAGATAACCTAAATCCAATTATTTGTAACATCAGGAAAACCTTAAGCCAAACACAAAGTAAAGATATTAAACTGACCTACGTAAAAGCACACAGTGGGAATCTAGGGAACACATTAGCCGACGAATGCGCAAAAGAAGCGAGCAAAGACGGAGAGGAAATATTTGTTCCCATAACGAAAACAGTTATAGCAAAAGAATTAAAGAAAAAGTTAAACGACGAGTGGAATGAATTATGGAAGAAAGAAGGCAAGCATAGCTACACATTTACATGGATAAGAAATACAAATTTCATTCCGCCACATTTTCCAACTAATTACTACACATCACAGGCAATAACAGGACATGGAAGATTTCCATTCTACTTTACACGATTCGGAATACTGCAACAAGCGACATGTTATTGTTCAAACATAATAGAAAGTTTTGACCACTACTTACAGCAATGTCCCATTGTAACAAACGAAAGAAAGGAACTAAAAAGAATTTTAGGACAAAACCTGCAAAATAGAAAGCCAGAAATAATCAAACAAAAAGAAACAATGAAAATACTTGAAACAATGGTGGAAAAGAT
>NW_027464799.1:75000-92500 GCF_043290135.1 Rhipicephalus microplus
ACGCGGTTTCGTGCCGCCCCGGCAGACGCAGTTCGGACTTAGCACTTTTCGGCTGTGCCTGGCTGGCGGCCCACTCACTCGATCGCCATGTCTGTTTGCCACAGTTTTCCCGGTGGTGCCGCACCCGGGCTCGCCCCGGCTGACGCAGTTTTCGCGCCGCCCCGGCTGACGCGGTTTCGTGCCGCCCCGGCAGACGCGGTTTTCGCGCCGCCCCGGCTGACGCGGTTTCGTGCCGCCCCGGCAGACGCAGTTCGGACTTAGCACTTTTCGGCTGTGCCTGGCTGGCGGCCCACTCACTCGATCGCCATGTCTGTTTGCCACAGTTTTCCCGGTGGTGCCGCACCCGGGCTCGCCCCGGCAGACGCGTTTTTTTTTTCTTTCGCCCCGGCTGACGCAGTTTTCGCGCCGCCCCGGCTGACGCGGTTTCGTGCCGCCCCGGCAGACGCGGTTTTTTTGCGCCGCCCCGGCTGACGCGGTTTTTGCCGCCCCGGCTGACGCAGTTCGGACTTGGCACTTTTTGGCTGAGCCTGGCTGGTGGCCCACTCACTCGATCGCCATGTCTGTTAGCCACAGTTTTCCCGGTGGTGCCGCACCCGGGCTCGCCCCGGCTGACGCAGTTTTCGCGCCGCCCCGGCAGACGCGGTTTTCGCGCCGCCCCGGCTGACGCGGTTTTTGCCGCCCCGGCTGACGCAGTTCGGACTTGGCACTTTTTGGGCTGAGCCTGGCTGGCGGCCCACTCACTCGATCGCCATGTCTGTTTGCCACAGTCTTCCCGGTGGTGCCGCACCCGGGCTCGCCCCGGCAGACGCGTTTTTTTTTTCTTTCGCCCCGGCAGACGTGGTTCCCCCCCCCCCCTTTTCGCTCGCCCCGGCTGACGAGGTTTTCGCGCCGCCCCGGCTGACGCAGTTTTCGCGCCGCCCCGGCTGACGCGGTTTCGTGCCGCCCCGGCTGACGCGGTTTTCGCGCCGCCCCGGCTGACGCGGTTTTTGCGTCGCCCCGGCTGACACGGTTCGGACTTTGCACTTTTCGGCTGTGCCTGGCTGGCGGCCCACTCACTCGATCGCCATGTCTGTTTGCCACAGTTTTCCCGGTGGTGCCGCACCCGGGCTCGCCCCGGCTGACGCAGTTTTCGCGCCGCCCCGGCTGACGCGGTTTCGTGCCGCCCCGGCAGACGCGGTTTTCGCGCCGCCCCGGCTGACGCGGTTTCGTGCCGCCCCGGCAGACGCAGTTCGGACTTAGCACTTTTCGGCTGTGCCTGGCTGGCGGCCCACTCACTCGATCGCCATGTCTGTTTGCCACAGTTTTCCCGGTGGTGCCGCACCCGGGCTCGCCCCGGCTGACGCAGTTTTCGCGCCGCCCCAGCTGACGCGGTTTCGTGCCGCCCCGGCAGACGCGGTTTTCGCGCCGCCCCGGCTGACGCGGTTTCGTGCCGCCCCGGCAGACGCAGTTCGGACTTAGCACTTTTCGGCTGTGCCTGGCTGGCGGCCCACTCACTCGATCGCCATGTCTGTTTGCCACAGTTTTCCCGGTGGTGCCGCACCCGGGCTCGCCCCGGCAGACGCGTTTTTTTTTTTTCTTTCGCCCCGGCTGACGCAGTTTTCGCGCCGCCCCGGCTGACGCGGTTTCGTGCCGCCCCGGCAGACGCGGTTTTTTGCGCCGCCCCGGCTGACGCGGTTTTTGCCGCCCCGGCTGACGCAGTTCGGACTTAGCACTTTTCGGCTGTGCCTGGCTGGCGGCCCACTCACTCGATCGCCATGTCTGTTTGCCACAGTTTTCCCGGTGGTGCCGCACCCGGGCTCGCCCCGGCTGACGCAGTTTTCGCGCCGCCCCGGCTGACGCGGTTTCGTGCCGCCCCGGCAGACGCGGTTTTCGCGCCGCCCCGGCTGACGCGGTTTCGTGCCGCCCCGGCAGACGCAGTTCGGACTTAGCACTTTTCGGCTGTGCCTGGCTGGCGGCCCACTCACTCGATCGCCATGTCTGTTTGCCACAGTTTTCCCGGTGGTGCCGCACCCGGGCTCGCCCCGGCTGACGCAGTTTTCGCGCCGCCCCGGCTGACGCGGTTTCGTGCCGCCCCGGCAGACGCGGTTTTCGCGCCGCCCCGGCTGACGCGGTTTCGTGCCGCCCCGGCAGACGCAGTTCGGACTTAGCACTTTTCGGCTGTGCCTGGCTGGCGGCCCACTCACTCGATCGCCATGTCTGTTTGCCACAGTTTTCCCGGTGGTGCCGCACCCGGGCTCGCCCCGGCTGACGCAGTTTTCGCGCCGCCCCGGCTGACGCGGTTTCGTGCCGCCCCGGCAGACGCGGTTTTCGCGCCGCCCCGGCTGACGCGGTTTCGTGCCGCCCCGGCAGACGCAGTTCGGACTTAGCACTTTTCGGCTGTGCCTGGCTGGCGGCCCACTCACTCAATCGCCATGTCTGTTTGCCACAGTTTTCCCGGTGGTGCCGCACCCGGGCTCGCCCCGGCTGACGCAGTTTTCGCGCCGCCCCGGCTGACGCGGTTTCGTGCCGCCCCGGCAGACGCGGTTTTCGCGCCGCCCCGGCTGACGCGGTTTCGTGCCGCCCCGGCAGACGCAGTTCGGACTTAGCACTTTTCGGCTGTGCCTGGCTGGCGGCCCACTCACTCGATCGCCATGTCTGTTTGCCACAGTTTTCCCGGTGGTGCCGCACCCGGGCTCGCCCCGGCAGACGCGTTTTTTTTTTCTTTCGCCCCGGCTGACGCAGTTTTCGCGCCGCCCCGGCTGACGCGGTTTCGTGCCGCCCCGGCAGACGCGGTTTTTTGCGCCGCCCCGGCTGACGCGGTTTTTGCCGCCCCGGCTGACGCAGTTCGGACTTAGCACTTTTCGGCTGTGCCTGGCTGGCGGCCCACTCACTCGATCGCCATGTCTGTTTGCCACAGTTTTCCCGGTGGTGCCGCACCCGGGCTCGCCCCGGCTGACGCAGTTTTCGCGCCGCCCCGGCTGACGCGGTTTCGTGCCGCCCCGGCAGACGCGGTTTTCGCGCCGCCCCGGCTGACGCGGTTTCGTGCCGCCCCGGCAGACGCAGTTCGGACTTAGCACTTTTCGGCTGTGCCTGGCTGGCGGCCCACTCACTCGATCGCCATGTCTGTTTGCCACAGTTTTCCCGGTGGTGCCGCACCCGGGCTCGCCCCGGCTGACGCAGTTTTCGCGCCGCCCCGGCTGACGCGGTTTCGTGCCGCCCCGGCAGACGCGGTTTTCGCGCCGCCCCGGCTGACGCGGTTTCGTGCCGCCCCGGCAGACGCAGTTCGGACTTAGCACTTTTCGGCTGTGCCTGGCTGGCGGCCCACTCACTCGATCGCCATGTCTGTTTGCCACAGTTTTCCCGGTGGTGCCGCACCCGGGCTCGCCCCGGCAGACGCGTTTTTTTTTTCTTTCGCCCCGGCTGACGCAGTTTTCGCGCCGCCCCGGCTGACGCGGTTTCGTGCCGCCCCGGCAGACGCGGTTTTTTTGCGCCGCCCCGGCTGACGCGGTTTTTGCCGCCCCGGCTGACGCAGTTCGGACTTGGCACTTTTTGGCTGAGCCTGGCTGGTGGCCCACTCACTCGATCGCCATGTCTGTTAGCCACAGTTTTCCCGGTGGTGCCGCACCCGGGCTCGCCCCGGCTGACGCAGTTTTCGCGCCGCCCCGGCAGACGCGGTTTTCGCGCCGCCCCGGCTGACGCGGTTTTTGCCGCCCCGGCTGACGCAGTTCGGACTTGGCACTTTTTGGGCTGAGCCTGGCTGGCGGCCCACTCACTCGATCGCCATGTCTGTTTGCCACAGTCTTCCCGGTGGTGCCGCACCCGGGCTCGCCCCGGCAGACGCGTTTTTTTTTCTTTCGCCCCGGCAGACGTGGTTCCCCCCCCCCCCTTTTCGCTCGCCCCGGCTGACGAGGTTTTCGCGCCGCCCCGGCTGACGCAGTTTTCGCGCCGCCCCGGCTGACGCGGTTTCGTGCCGCCCCGGCTGACGCGGTTTTCGCGCCGCCCCGGCTGACGCGGTTTTTGCGTCGCCCCGGCTGACACGGTTCGGACTTTGCACTTTTCGGCTGTGCCTGGCTGGCGGCCCACTCACTCGATCGCCATGTCTGTTTGCCACAGTTTTCCCGGTGGTGCCGCACCCGGGCTCGCCCCGGCTGACGCAGTTTTCGCGCCGCCCCGGCTGACGCGGTTTCGTGCCGCCCCGGCAGACGCGGTTTTCGCGCCGCCCCGGCTGACGCGGTTTCGTGCCGCCCCGGCAGACGCAGTTCGGACTTAGCACTTTTCGGCTGTGCCTGGCTGGCGGCCCACTCACTCGATCGCCATGTCTGTTTGCCACAGTTTTCCCGGTGGTGCCGCACCCGGGCTCGCCCCGGCTGACGCAGTTTTCGCGCCGCCCCGGCTGACGCGGTTTCGTGCCGCCCCGGCAGACGCGGTTTTCGCGCCGCCCCGGCTGACGCGGTTTCGTGCCGCCCCGGCAGACGCAGTTCGGACTTAGCACTTTTCGGCTGTGCCTGGCTGGCGGCCCACTCACTCGATCGCCATGTCTGTTTGCCACAGTTTTCCCGGTGGTGCCGCACCCGGGCTCGCCCCGGCAGACGCGTTTTTTTTTTCTTTTGCCCCGGCTGACGCAGTTTTCGCGCCGCCCCGGCTGACGCGGTTTCGTGCCGCCCCGGCAGACGCGGTTTTTTGCGCCGCCCCGGCTGACGCGGTTTTTGCCGCCCCGGCTGACGCAGTTCGGACTTAGCACTTTTCGGCTGTGCCTGGCTGGCGGCCCAATCACTCGATCGCCATGTCTGTTTGCCACAGTTTTCCCGGTGGTGCCGCACCCGGGCTCGCCCCGGCTGACGCAGTTTTCGCGCCGCCCCGGCTGACGCGGTTTCGTGCCGCCCCGGCAGACGCGGTTTTCGCGCCGCCCCGGCTGACGCGGTTTCGTGCCGCCCCGGCAGACGCAGTTCGGACTTAGCACTTTTCGGCTGTGCCTGGCTGGCGGCCCACTCACTCGATCGCCATGTCTGTTTGCCACAGTTTTCCCGGTGGTGCCGCACCCGGGCTCGCCCCGGCTGACGCAGTTTTCGCGCCGCCCCGGCTGACGCGGTTTCGTGCCGCCCCGGCAGACGCGGTTTTCGCGCCGCCCCGGCTGACGCGGTTTCGTGCCGCCCCGGCAGACGCAGTTCGGACTTAGCACTTTTCGGCTGTGCCTGGCTGGCGGCCCACTCACTCGATCGCCATGTCTGTTTGCCACAGTTTTCCCGGTGGTGCCGCACCCGGGCTCGCCCCGGCTGACGCAGTTTTCGCGCCGCCCCGGCTGACGCGGTTTCGTGCCGCCCCGGCAGACGCGGTTTTCGCGCCGCCCCGGCTGACGCGGTTTCGTGCCGCCCCGGCAGACGCAGTTCGGACTTAGCACTTTTCGGCTGTGCCTGGCTGGCGGCCCACTCACTCGATCGCCATGTCTGTTTGCCACAGTTTTCCCGGTGGTGCCGCACCCGGGCTCGCCCCGGCAGACGCGTTTTTTTTTTCTTTCGCCCCGGCTGACGCAGTTTTCGCGCCGCCCCGGCTGACGCGGTATCGTGCCGCCCCGGCAGACGCGGTTTTTTTGCGCCGCCCCGGCTGACGCGGTTTTTGCCGCCCCGGCTGACGCAGTTCGGACTTGGCACTTTTTGGCTGAGCCTGGCTGGTGGCCCACTCACTCGATCGCCATGTCTGTTAGCCACAGTTTTCCCGGTGGTGCCGCACCCGGGCTCGCCCCGGCTGACGCAGTTTTCGCGCCGCCCCGGCAGACGCGGTTTTCGCGCCGCCCCGGCTGACGCGGTTTTTGCCGCCCCGGCTGACGCAGTTCGGACTTGGCACTTTTTGGGCTGAGCCTGGCTGGCGGCCCACTCACTCGATCGCCATGTCTGTTTGCCACAGTCTTCCCGGTGGTGCCGCACCCGGGCTCGCCCCGGCAGACGCGTTTTTTTTTTCTTTCGCCCCGGCAGACGTGGTTCCCCCCCCCCCCCTTTTCGCTCGCCCCGGCTGACGAGGTTTTCGCGCCGCCCCGGCTGACGCAGTTTTCGCGCCGCCCCGGCTGACGCGGTTTCCTGCCGCCCCGGCTGACGCGGTTTTCGCGCCGCCCCGGCTGACGCGGTTTTTGCGTCGCCCCGGCTGACACGGTTCGGACTTTGCACTTTTCGGCTGTGCCTGGCTGGCGGCCCACTCACTCGATCGCCATGTCTGTTTGCCACAGTTTTCCCGGTGGTGCCGCACCCGGGCTCGCCCCGGCTGACGCAGTTTTCGCGCCGCCCCGGCTGACGCGGTTTCGTGCCGCCCCGGCAGACGCGGTTTTCGCGCCGCCCCGGCTGACGCGGTTTCGTGCCGCCCCGGCAGACGCAGTTCGGACTTAGCACTTTTCGGCTGTGCCTGGCTGGCGGCCCACTCACTCGATCGCCATGTCTGTTTGCCACAGTTTTCCCGGTGGTGCCGCACCCGGGCTCGCCCCGGCTGACGCAGTTTTCGCGCCGCCCCGGCTGACGCGGTTTCGTGCCGCCCCGGCAGACGCGGTTTTCGCGCCGCCCCGGCTGACGCGGTTTCGTGCCGCCCCGGCAGACGCAGTTCGGACTTAGCACTTTTCGGCTGTGCCTGGCTGGCGGCCCACTCACTCGATCGCCATGTCTGTTTGCCACAGTTTTCCCGGTGGTGCCGCACCCGGGCTCGCCCCGGCAGACGCGTTTTTTTTTTTTCTTTTGCCCCGGCTGACGCAGTTTTCGCGCCGCCCCGGCTGACGCGGTTTCGTGCCGCCCCGGCAGACGCGGTTTTTTGCGCCGCCCCGGCTGACGCGGTTTTTGCCGCCCCGGCTGACGCAGTTCGGACTTAGCACTTTTCGGCTGTGCCTGGCTGGCGGCCCACTCACTCGATCGCCATGTCTGTTTGCCACAGTTTTCCCGGTGGTGCCGCACCCGGGCTCGCCCCGGCTGACGCAGTTTTCGCGCCGCCCCGGCTGACGCGGTTTCGTGCCGCCCCGGCAGACGCGGTTTTCGCGCCGCCCCGGCTGACGCGGTTTCGTGCCGCCCCGGCAGACGCAGTTCGGACTTAGCACTTTTCGGCTGTGCCTGGCTGGCGGCCCACTCACTCGATCGCCATGTCTGTTTGCCACAGTTTTCCCGGTGGTGCCGCACCCGGGCTCGCCCCGGCTGACGCAGTTTTCGCGCCGCCCCGGCTGACGCGGTTTCGTGCCGCCCCGGCAGACGCGGTTTTCGCGCCGCCCCGGCTGACGCGGTTTCGTGCCGCCCCGGCAGACGCAGTTCGGACTTAGCACTTTTCGGCTGTGCCTGGCTGGCGGCCCACTCACTCGATCGCCATGTCTGTTTGCCACAGTTTTCCCGGTGGTGCCGCACCCGGGCTCGCCCCGGCAGACGCGTTTTTTTTTTCTTTCGCCCCGGCTGACGCAGTTTTCGCGCCGCCCCGGCTGACGCGGTTTCGTGCCGCCCCGGCAGACGCGGTTTTTTTGCGCCGCCCCGGCTGACGCGGTTTTTGCCGCCCCGGCTGACGCAGTTCGGACTTGGCACTTTTTGGCTGAGCCTGGCTTGTGGCCCACTCACTCGATCGCCATGTCTGTTAGCCACAGTTTTCCCGGTGGTGCCGCACCCGGGCTCGCCCCGGCTGACGCAGTTTTCGCGCCGCCCCGGCAGACGCGGTTTTCGCGCCGCCCCGGCTGACGCGGTTTTTGCCGCCCCGGCTGACGCAGTTCGGACTTGGCACTTTTTGGGCTGAGCCTGGCTGGCGGCCCACTCACTCGATCGCCATGTCTGTTTGCCACAGTCTTCCCGGTGGTGCCGCACCCGGGCTCGCCCCGGCAGACGCGTTTTTTTTTTCTTTCGCCCCGGCAGACGTGGTTCCCCCCCCCCCCCTTTTCGCTCGCCCCGGCTGACGAGGTTTTCGCGCCGCCCCGGCTGACGCAGTTTTCGCGCCGCCCCGGCTGACGCGGTTTCGTGCCGCCCCGGCTGACGCGGTTTTCGCGCCGCCCCGGCTGACGCGGTTTTTGCGTCGCCCCGGCTGACACGGTTCGGACTTTGCACTTTTCGGCTGTGCCTGGCTGGCGGCCCACTCACTCGATCGCCATGTCTGTTTGCCACAGTTTTCCCGGTGGTGCCGCACCCGGGCTTGCCCCGGCAGACGCGTTTTTTTTTTTTCTTTTCGCCCCGGCTGACGCAGTTTTCGCCCCGCCCCGGCTGACGCGGTTTCGTGCCGCCCCGGCAGACGCGGTTTTTTGCGCCGCCCCGGCTGACGCGGTTTTTGCCGCCCCGGCTGACGCAGTTCGGACTTTGCACTTTTTGGCTGAGCCTGGCTGGCGGCCCACTCACTCGATCGCCATGTCTGTTTGCCACAGTTTTCCCGGTGGTGCCGCACCCGGGCTCGCCCCGGCAGACGCGTTTTTTTTTTTCCTTCGCCCCGGCAGACGTGGTTCCCCCCCCCCCTCCGTCTTTCTTTTTGTTTTTTTTTTTCGCCGCGGCTGAAGAGGATTTTTCGGTGCCTCGACGCCCCGGTAGTCGCGGTTTTTCCGTTTCCGCACGGCCCCGGCTGACGCTGCTCGGTCACAGTCGCCTTTTGTGAGGATTGCAGACTTCTTGAGCGCGGGTGTTTTTTTTTTGTTGTTGTTGTTGTTTTATTACGCATTCGCTCCAGCAGACGCTGTTTAGACTTTTTGTTTCCTCTTTTATCCTGCGACGAGGTGACGAGGTTTATTCGGTGCCCCGCCGCCCCGGCTGAAGTGATTTTTCCTGTCCCGTGCCGCCCCGGCTGACGCGGTTGGGACTT
The DNA here is from genome assembly GCF_043290135.1 of Rhipicephalus microplus. Taxonomy (NCBI): domain Eukaryota; kingdom Metazoa; phylum Arthropoda; class Arachnida; order Ixodida; family Ixodidae; genus Rhipicephalus; species Rhipicephalus microplus. The sequence goes on from NW_027464799.1 coordinate 83,764, forward strand.
CGCGTTTGTTCGGCCGCCACGGGTTTTGGCGCACTCGCTCGGTTGCTTGTTGTTGCCACTTGTTGCGAACCCAGGTTTCTTGAGCGAGCGCGGGCGTTTTTTCTTCCTTTCTTTCTTTGTTCTATGAGTTAGCGAATCGGCCTTTAATATCACACGAGGACTCACAACCAACAATTTTCAGTTTGAAGTGTAAAAAATCTGCAGGTGTTGACGTAACTGACTTGCCCCGTACCCTTGAGTACATCCATGAAGTTCTCGTAGTACTACTAAATCGCATTATTCCAAGTGGAGAAATTCCCATAAACTTGCAAACCTCTACACGAAAATCGGTGCGCGTGATAAAGTTGAAAATTATCGTCCGATATCAAATGTGCCTTCTATAACACAAATTCTAGGAAAAAAAAAAAAAACACTTGTTCGCCGTTTTCTGCGCCGTGACTGGCAGCACTCCGGCGAAGCGAAACGGGGTCGATTCGAGCACGATATCGGCGTCTTTCGACGTGCTCGCCGGCGACCGTCGCACGAGTACGTCGCACGAGCGCGTCTGCCGGGGCGCCGTTTGCGAAGCCGACGCAAAAGTGGGAACCGCCGCTCGGATGATCGCCGCTTTCGGCAGAGTGAGTGTTGGCACTCCGGGGAAGCGAAACAGCGTGAATGCGCCCACGAAATCGGCGTATTTTGAAGTGCCCGCCGGCGACCGTCGCACGAGTACGGTAAACCGCGTCAGCCGGGGCGTAGTTCGGGACGCCGACGAAAAAGTGGGAAGCGCAACTCGGATCTTCGCCGTTTTTGCAGGAGTGAGTGGCGGCCCTCCTGCGAGACCAAGAAGCATCGATTCGTGCACGAATTCGGCGCCTTTCGACGTGATCGCCGGCGACCGTCGCTCGAGTAGGGCAAACCGCGTCTGCCGGGGCGGGCTTCGGGACGCCGATGCGAAAGTGGGAAACGCTGCTCGGATGTTCGCCGTTTTTGGCCGAGTGAGTGCTGGCACTCGGGCGAAGCCAAACGGGGCCGATTACGGCACGATATCGGCGTCTTTCGACGTGCCCGGCGGCGACCGTCGCACGAGTACGGTAAACCGCGTCAGCCCGGGCGGAGTTCGGGACGCCGATGCGAAAGTGGAGAACGCCGCTCGGATCTTCGCCGTTTTTGGAGGAGTGAGTGGCGGCACTCCGGAGAAGCCAAGGAGCGCCAATTAGCGCACGATATCGGCGTCTTTCGACGCGCTCGCCGGCGACCGTCGAACGAGTAGGGCAAACCGCGTCTGCCGGGGCGGGGTTTACGACGCCGACGCAAAAGTGGGAACCGCCGCTCGGATGTTGGCCGTTTTTGGCAGAGTGAGTGCTGGCACACCGGCGACGCGAAAGAGCGCGAAAGCGCCCACGAAAGTGGCGTATTTGGACGTGCTTGACGGCGACCGCTGCAGGAGTACGAAAAACCACGTCAGCCGGGGCGAGCGACCCACGGCGGTCTGGGTGCTTATCGCTGCTATTATAGGGGCACCCCGGCAGACGCAGAAAAAAAAAATTTTTTTTCGACCTTCTTTTTTGCTGGTCGAGCTCGGGTAACCCAGGTCGCAATGGGAGCCGCGCACGAAAGCGGCGTCGCGAGACGCGTTCGCGGTCGCTAGTCGCACGAGCTCGGCAACCGCGTCAGCCGGCGCGGAGTTCGGGATGCCGACGGCTAAGTGGGTACCGCTGCTCGGATGTTCGCCGTTTTTGGCCGAGTGAGTGCTGGCACTCCGGCGAAGCGAAACGGGGCCGATTCGGGCACGATATCGGCGTATTTCGACGTGCTCGCCGGCGACCGTCGCACGAGTACGGCAAAGCGCGTCTGCCGGGGCGAGGTTTGCGATGCCGACGAAAAAGTGGGAAGCGCCGCTCGGATCTTCGCCGTTTTTGCAGGAGTGAGTGGCGGCCCTCCTGCGAGACCAAGAAGCATCGACTCGCGCACGATATCGGTGTCTTTCGACGTGCCCGCCGGCCACCGCCGCACGAGTACGGCAAACCGCGTATGCCGGGGCGGGGTTGGCGACGCCGACGCAAAAGTGGGAACCGCCACTAGGATGTTCGCCGTTTTTGGCAGAGTGAGTGCTGGCACACCGGCGACGCGAAAGAGCGCGAAAGCGCCCACGAAAGTGGCGTATTTGGACGTGCTTGACGGCGACCGCTGCAGGAGTGCGAAAAACCACGTCAGCCGGGGCGAGCGACCCACGGCGGTCTGGGTGCTTATCGCTGCTATTATAGGGGCACCCCGGCAGACGCAGAAAAAAAAAATTTTTTTTCGACCTTCTTTTTTGCTGGTCGAGCTCGGGTAACCCAGGTCGCAATGGGAGCCGCGCACGAAAGCGGCGTCGCGAGACGCGTTCGCGGTCGCTAGTCGCACGAGCTCGGCAACCGCGTCAGCCGGCGCGGAGTTCGGGATGCCGACGGCTAAGTGGGTACCGCTGCTCGGATGTTCGCCGTTTTTGGCCGAGTGAGTGCTGGCACTCCGGCGAAGCGAAACGGGGCCGATTCGGGCACGATATCGGCGTATTTCGACGTGCTCGCCGGCGACCGTCGCACGAGTACGGCAAAGCGCGTCTGCCGGGGCGAGGTTTGCGATGCCGACGAAAAAGTGGGAAGCGCCGCTCGGATCTTCGCCGTTTTTGCAGGAGTGAGTGGCGGCCCTCCTGCGAGACCAAGAAGCATCGACTCGCGCACGATATCGGTGTCTTTCGACGTGCCCGCCGGCCACCGCCGCACGAGTACGGCAAACCGCGTATGCCGGGGCGGGGTTGGCGACGCCGACGCAAAAGTGGGAACCGCCACTAGGATGTTCGCCGTTTTTGGCAGAGTGAGTGCTGGCACTCCGGCGAAGCGAAAGAGCGCGAATGCGCCCACGAAAGTGGCGTGTTTGGACGTGCTTGACGACGACCACCGCAGGAAAACGAAAAACCACGTCAGCCGGGGCGAGCGACCCATGGCGGTCTGGGTGCTTATCGCTGCTATTATAGGGGCACCCCGGCAGACGCAAAAAAAAAAAAAATTTTTTTTCGACATTCTTTCTTGCTCGTCGACCTCGGGTGACCCAGGTCGCAGTGGGAGCCGCGCACGAAAGCGGCGTCGCGAGACGGCTTCGCGGTCGCTAGTCGCACGAGCTCGGCAACCGCGTCTGCCGGGGCGGAGTTCGGGACGCCGACGGCTAAGTGGGAACCGCCGCTCGGATGTTCGCCGTTTGTGGCCGAGTGAGTGCTGGCACTCCGGCGAAGCCAAACGGGGCCGATTCCGGCACGATATCGGCGTCTTTCTACGTGCTCGCCGGCGACCGTCGCACGAGTACGGCAAAGTGCGTCTGCCGGGGCGGGGTTTGCGACGCGTACGCAATAGTGAGAACCGTCGCTCGGATGTTCGTCGTCTTTCGCCGAGCCAGTGCTGGCACTCCGGCGAAGCCGAACGGAGCCGATTCGGGCACGATATCGGCGTCTTTCCACGTGCTCGCCGGCGACCGTCGCACGAGTACGGTAAACCGCGTCAGCCGGGGCGGAGTTCGGGACGCCGATGCGAAAGTGGGAAGCGCCGCTCGGATCTTCGCCGTTTTTGGAGGAGTCAGTGGCGGCACTCCGGTGAAGCCAAGGTGCGCCAATTCGCGCACGATATCGGCGTCTTTCGACGTGCCCGCCGGCCACCGTCGCACGAGTACGGCAAACCTCGTCTGCCGGGGCGGGGTTTGCGACGCCGACGCAAAAGTGGGAACCGCCGCTCGGATGTTCGCCGTTTTTGGCAGAGTGAGTGCTGGCACTCCGGCGAAGCGAAAGAGCGTGAATGCGCCCACGAAAGTAGCGTATTTGGACGTGCTTGACGGCGACCGCCGCAGGAGTACGAAAAACCACGTCAGCCGGGGCGAGCGACCCACGGCGGTCTGGGTGCTTATCGCTGCTATTATAGGGGCACCCCGGCAGACGCAGAAAGAAAAAAAAAAAAATGGGGACATGGCGTGCGTCACCGTGCGGCTTCGCAGCGTTGCCGAAGTCGCCGAGCCCTTCGACTGAGCCGAACGGCGGACAGGGAACGTTGGTCGGCCGTTCTAACCTGTCGGTGCCACGCCGAGACGTCGTTAAGGAAAACCGCGTCGTGGGCCTCTACGACGCCGTCGAGTCGTTGTACGTTTGGTGTCCAGCGTGTCGGCGGCGAGTAGCGGACACGTCGTTCACGACTTCGGTCTTTCGCAGTCGACGCGAACTTGCGGAGAGTCGTGGTGCCTCACGTTTTCGGCAGAAACCGCGGCGGAATTTTCCCGTGCGTGCGCGCACGACCTCGGTGCTGTGCCGTCAGCGTAGTGTTGCACAAACTCGTGGCCTACCCAAGGTGCGGTACGTTTGCGGCCGTATCCTCGGTGGGAATTTCGTGAGTAGGGTCGCAAATTCTACGACCTCGGCGGGTTTGAGAGCGACGTAGACTTGTGGCACGCTCAACGTGCCACACGTTTCGGGGCACACCCGCGGTGAAATTTTCTCGAGTACGCTCGTATTAGTGCCCAAGGAGGTCTGGGTACTTATCGCTGCTATTATGTGGGGGTTCTCGTGAGCGGCGTACGCGAAAGCGACCGGGTGTCTGATATGCGGCGGGCTTCGGCCTCGTCAAGCGTGTCCTCGGGTCTGCTCCAGGGGAATCCACGGCAGTCGTCTGCAGCCTCATCCGCTTGATGCGTTAGGGGCTGGTTGTCGGACGGTGCCGTTTTACCACGATATCGAGGTGTGTTCCGTGTCGTCCTCGGGCGATTCAGATGCGAAAGCGCCGAAGACGCGGGCGTGACCCGTCGTCTGGCGGCTTTGCAGTCTCGGCTCCGTTGCTAGTTCCGGCCGGTCCACCGACAGTGCAGCGGGCTTGGGCAACCCGCACGGCGCGACCGAGTCGATGCAACGAAAAAGAGCGAGCATGAACGTGCTTCTTGCCGCACGGCTCCCACTCGTCTTTCGGGAAGGTTGTGCCGTAGCGAGCTCGAACGCCGTCATCTCGGAGTGCAAAATAAGAGTGTTGGGGCGCCTGAAGGTGGCCTCCGCCGCACACAGACTGCGTCCGGCCCGCCGAAGGCGAGGACGGACGCGCAGTCGAACGATTACCTGGTTGATCCTGCCAGTAATCATATGCTTGTCTCAAAGATTAAGCCATGCATGTCTAAGTACATGCCGAAATAAGGCGAAACCGCGAATGGCTCATTAAATCAGTTATGGTTCCTTAGATCGTTTCTTCCTACTTGGATAACTGTGGCAATTCTAGAGCTAATACATGCAGTGAGCCTGGAGCCCTTTGGGTAACGGGTGCTTTTATTAGACCAAGATCGATCGGGTTTCGGCCCGTATTGTGTGGTGACTCTGGATAACTTTGTGCTGATCGCATGGCCACGAGCCGGCGACGTTTCTTTCAAGTGTCTGCCTTATCAACTTTCGATGGTAGGTTACTTGCTTACCATGGTTGTTACGGGTAACGGAGAATCAGGGTTCGATTCCGGAGAGGGAGCCTGAGAAACGGCTACCACATCCAAGGAAGGCAGCAGGCGCGCAAATTACCCACTCCCGGCACGGGGAGGTAGTGACGAAAAATAACAATACGGGACTCTTTTGAGGCCCCGTAATTGAAATGAGTACACTCTAAATCCTTTAACGAGGATCAATTGGAGGGCAAGTCTGGTGCCAGCAGCCGCGGTAATTCCAGCTCCAATAGCGTATACTAAAGCTGCTGCGGTTAAAAAGCTCGTAGTTGGATCTCAGTTCCAGACGAGTAGTGCATCTACCCGATGCGACGGCTCGGACTGAACATCATGCCGGTTCTTTCTTGGTGCACTTCATTGTGTGCCTCGAGATGGCCGGTGCTTTTACTTTGAAAAAATTAGAGTGCTCAACGCAGGCGAGTCGCCTGAATAAACTTGCATGGAATAATAGAACAAGACCTCGTTTCTGTTCTGTTGGTTTTTGGAATACGAGGTAATGATTAAGAGGGACGGACGGGGGCATTCGTATTGCGGCGCTAGAGGTGAAATTCTTGGACCGTCGCAAGACGAACTACTGCGAAAGCATTTGCCAAGAATGTTTTCATTGATCAAGAACGAAAGTCAGAGGTTCGAAGGCGATCAGATACCGCCCTAGTTCTGACCATAAACGATGCCAACCAGCGATCCGCCTGAGTTACTCAAATGACTCGGCGGGCAGCTTCCGGGAAACCAAAGTATTTGGGTTCCGGGGGAAGTATGGTTGCAAAGCTGAAACTTAAAGGAATTGACGGAAGGGCACCACCAGGAGTGGAGCCTGCGGCTTAATTTGACTCAACACGGGAAAACTTACCCGGCCCGGACACTGGGAGGATTGACAGATTGAGAGCTCTTTCTTGATTCGGTGGATGGTGGTGCATGGCCGTTCTTAGTTGGTGGAGCGATTTGTCTGGTTAATTCCGATAACGAACGAGACTCTAGCCTATTAAATAGGTGCGGGGTTCCCAGCACCTTACAACCTTCTTAGAGGGACAAGCGGCTCCTAGCCGCACGAAACAGAGCAATAACAGGTCTGTGATGCCCTTAGATGTCCGGGGCCGCACGCGCGCTACACTGAAGGAAGCAGCGTGTCTTTATCCCTGTCTGAAAAGACTGGGTAACCCGTGGAACTTCTTTCGTGATTGGGATAGGGGCTTGCAATTGTTCCCCTTGAACGAGGAATTCCCAGTAAGCGCGAGTCATAAGCTCGCGTTGATTACGTCCCTGCCCTTTGTACACACCGCCCGTCGCTACTACCGATTGAATGATTTAGTGAGGTCTTCGGACCGATGTCCGGCGCGGCCTTTCGGTTGCGCCGGTCTGTTGGAAAGATGACCAAACTTGATCATTTAAAGGAAGTAAAAGTCGTAACAAGGTTTCCGTAGGTGAACCTGCGGAAGGATCATTAACGGATTGTGAAGGGTGAGCGCCTCAGCTGCGTCTGCGCCCGACACTTTCTGCCGCTGACCCCGTTTGGACGCGGGGTCGGCTTTTCCCCACGGGGCTGCCTGAATGTGGAGCGGCACCCCGTGACAAATTGTTGCGCCCAGCGGACGCCAACACCGCGACCTTGGACGGTCGGCCAGGTGGCGGACGCGGGTACAAACGGCGCAACGCACTCATAGGTCGGCTTTCGACCCGCCACTGCACCGTGGCTCGAAGCGCTCGAAATGCGCGACCCGACCGCTGCGGGACCGCCTAGTACTGTAAACAGGAGCGGCGGAGCGCGAACGGCGAGTCGTGGTTACGTCGGTAGAAGGCGAGGCTGCGCGTTCCCGAAACGCCAGCCGAGTGCCCTCCCGACCGTTCGAGCGTGCAAGAACGAGACCCGACAATCGCGCGGCGACTGCCAAGTACGAGAGGAACGGCACAAGCGTCGGCGGTCGGTCAAGGAACTGGCGATGTGACGGGTCCGCTGTGCACCAGTGCATACCGTCCCGCCGTCCGCGGCAAGCGCCTCCGCGTCCTCGGGTGACGGAGGCTGCCGGTCGGTTCTTGCAGGCGAGGGATCTCGCTGGCACCGGTTCGCGTTGACGCGCGGCCGGTCATGGCACGGCGATGCGACGGCCGAGGTGCGCAGTACTCGATGGAGGAACCGCACGCTCCGATGACCGTCCCGCCCTCCGCGGCGTATGCGTACCGACCGTAATGGTTGCAGCAGCGCCGGCCGGCTTTTGAATTCGCCACACGAAACACGGTGCGAGATCGCGGTTAGGGGAGCGTCGACGTTGCCAGGCGTTTTGCTTGCTGCCGAGGGAAAGGCGGCACGGCCACGTCGCGCTCGTCGCGATTAGCGGGTCTGCGCGCTTTGGGAAGGTGCCGCAACGACTTGCCGAAAGAGGAAGCACGGAAGAACGAGGGACTTGGACGTCCCGACAATTGAACGCACTTGCGGCCAGGCCCTTGCTGGCTTCGTTCTTCCGCCTCGAGTAGGCTCGTACGCGGCTCCGGCGCCGAAAGTGGTCCTTGGCACCGACTTCGGTGGACGTGGGAAGTGCCGCGCAAGTACGGCGCGCCTGGCTCCACCTGTTGGCTAAAGTAGGCAGCCGGATCGGCATTTTGGTGTGCGGTGGCAAACCGTGGATGCGAAAAAAGCTTGTGCGATTTCGTGGAACAAAAAGCGGGGGTCCCCCTTTTTATGCGGAGGAGACCGACCCGCCTGCCGTGGTGAACCGCGACGCCACGGTAAAAACGGGAGAGGCTTGTCGATGGGACCGTGCATCCCGCGCTCCACGGAGGCCGGGAGGCGGCCGCCCGAGGAAATGTGTAGCCGTCGAGGCCCGCATCTGCGTGCACTCTTATCCAAATGGGTGTACCGCAGGCATTTTCTGGTTAGGCGGGCCAATGAGAGCGAGCACACAACGATACCTACGGGTCCGGCTTGGAGAACCGGCTTCGACGCCTCCCGAGTATTTATAGAGGGGTGGACCACGAAAGCACTCGCAAGTAGCGAAAGCGAAACGCCGTCCGAAACACACCGTTTGCTCGATTTGCGGCAGCCGAAAAAGGCGCGGCAGAGTTTTGGAGTCCAAGCGTGCGCTGAAAAGCGCCCTTCTTGGCCACTGTTTGGCCGAGTGCCAGAAACGTTTGGTTTTGACTGTACGGAATTGAACAAACACTTTTTCACGACTCTAAGCGGTGGATCACTCGGTTCTCGGGTCGATGAAGAACGCAGCCAGCTGCGAGACTTGGTGTGAATTGCAGGACACACTGAGCACTGATTCTTTGAACG
>NW_027464799.1:100000-115000 GCF_043290135.1 Rhipicephalus microplus
CACTCACTCGATCGCCATGTCTGTTTGCCACAGTTTTCCCGGTGGTGCCGCACCCGGGCTCGCCCCGGCTGACGCAGTTTTCGCGCCGCCCCGGCTGACGCGGTTTCGTGCCGCCCCGGCAGACGCGGTTTTCGCGCCGCCCCGGCTGACGCGGTTTCGTGCCGCCCCGGCAGACGCAGTTCGGACTTAGCACTTTTCGGCTGTGCCTGGCTGGCGGCCCACTCACTCGATCGCCATGTCTGTTTGCCACAGTTTTCCCGGTGGTGCCGCACCCGGGCTCGCCCCGGCTGACGCAGTTTTCGCGCCGCCCCGGCTGACGCGGTTTCGTGCCGCCCCGGCAGACGCGGTTTTCGCGCCGCCCCGGCTGACGCGGTTTCGTGCCGCCCCGGCAGACGCAGTTCGGACTTAGCACTTTTCGGCTGTGCCTGGCTGGCGGCCCACTCACTCGATCGCCATGTCTGTTTGCCACAGTTTTCCCGGTGGTGCCGCACCCGGGCTCGCCCCGGCAGACGCGTTTTTTTTTTTCTTTCGCCCCGGCTGACGCAGTTTTCGCGCCGCCCCGGCTGACGCGGTTTCGTGCCGCCCCGGCAGACGCGGTTTTTTGCGCCGCCCCGGCTGACGCGGTTTTTGCCGCCCCGGCTGACGCAGTTCGGACTTAGCACTTTTCGGCTGTGCCTGGCTGGCGGCCCACTCACTCGATCGCCATGTCTGTTTGCCACAGTTTTCCCGGTGGTGCCGCACCCGGGCTCGCCCCGGCTGACGCAGTTTTCGCGCCGCCCCGGCTGACGCGGTTTCGTGCCGCCCCGGCAGACGCGGTTTTCGCGCCGCCCCGGCTGACGCGGTTTCGTGCCGCCCCGGCAGACGCAGTTCGGACTTAGCACTTTTCGGCTGTGCCTGGCTGGCGGCCCACTCACTCGATCGCCATGTCTGTTTGCCACAGTTTTCCCGGTGGTGCCGCACCCGGGCTCGCCCCGGCTGACGCAGTTTTCGCGCCGCCCCGGCTGACGCGGTTTCGTGCCGCCCCGGCAGACGCGGTTTTCGCGCCGCCCCGGCTGACGCGGTTTCGTGCCGCCCCGGCAGACGCAGTTCGGACTTAGCACTTTTCGGCTGTGCCTGGCTGGCGGCCCACTCACTCGATCGCCATGTCTGTTTGCCACAGTTTTCCCGGTGGTGCCGCACCCGGGCTCGCCCCGGCTGACGCAGTTTTCGCGCCGCCCCGGCTGACGCGGTTTCGTGCCGCCCCGGCAGACGCGGTTTTCGCGCCGCCCCGGCTGACGCGGTTTCGTGCCGCCCCGGCAGACGCAGTTCGGACTTAGCACTTTTCGGCTGCCTGGCTGGCGGCCCACTCACTCGATCGCCATGTCTGTTTGCCACAGTTTTCCCGGTGGTGCCGCACCCGGGCTCGCCCCGGCTGACGCAGTTTTCGCGCCGCCCCGGCTGACGCGGTTTCGTGCCGCCCCGGCAGACGCGGTTTTCGCGCCGCCCCGGCTGACGCGGTTTCGTGCCGCCCCGGCAGACGCAGTTCGGACTTAGCACTTTTCGGCTGTGCCTGGCTGGCGGCCCACTCACTCGATCGCCATGTCTGTTTGCCACAGTTTTCCCGGTGGTGCCGCACCCGGGCTCGCCCCGGCAGACGCGTTTTTTTTTTCTTTCGCCCCGGCTGACGCAGTTTTCGCGCCGCCCCGGCTGACGCGGTTTCGTGCCGCCCCGGCAGACGCGGTTTTTTTGCGCCGCCCCGGCTGACGCGGTTTTTGCCGCCCCGGCTGACGCAGTTCGGACTTGGCACTTTTTGGCTGAGCCTGGCTGGTGGCCCACTCACTCGATCGCCATGTCTGTTAGCCACAGTTTTCCCGGTGGTGCCGCACCCGGGCTCGCCCCGGCTGACGCAGTTTTCGCGCCGCCCCGGCAGACGCGGTTTTCGCGCCGCCCCGGCTGACGCGGTTTTTGCCGCCCCGGCTGACGCAGTTCGGACTTGGCACTTTTTGGGCTGAGCCTGGCTGGCGGCCCACTCACTCGATCGCCATGTCTGTTTGCCACAGTCTTCCCGGTGGTGCCGCACCCGGGCTCGCCCCGGCAGACGCGTTTTTTTTTTCTTTCGCCCCGGCAGACGTGGTTCCCCCCCCCCCCCTTTTCGCTCGCCCCGGCTGACGAGGTTTTCGCGCCGCCCCGGCTGACGCAGTTTTCGCGCCGCCCCGGCTGACGCGGTTTCGTGCCGCCCCGGCTGACGCGGTTTTCGCGCCGCCCCGGCTGACGCGGTTTTTGCGTCGCCCCGGCTGACACGGTTCGGACTTTGCACTTTTCGGCTGTGCCTGGCTGGCGGCCCACTCACTCGATCGCCATGTCTGTTTGCCACAGTTTTCCCGGTGGTGCCGCACCCGGGCTCGCCCCGGCTGACGCAGTTTTCGCGCCGCCCCGGCTGACGCGGTTTCGTGCCGCCCCGGCAGACGCGGTTTTCGCGCCGCCCCGGCTGACGCGGTTTCGTGCCGCCCCGGCAGACGCAGTTCGGACTTAGCACTTTTCGGCTGTGCCTGGCTGGCGGCCCACTCACTCGATCGCCATGTCTGTTTGCCACAGTTTTCCCGGTGGTGCCGCACCCGGGCTCGCCCCGGCTGACGCAGTTTTCGCGCCGCCCCGGCTGACGCGGTTTCGTGCCGCCCCGGCAGACGCGGTTTTCGCGCCGCCCCGGCTGACGCGGTTTCGTGCCGCCCCGGCAGACGCAGTTCGGACTTAGCACTTTTCGGCTGTGCCTGGCTGGCGGCCCACTCACTCGATCGCCATGTCTGTTTGCCACAGTTTTCCCGGTGGTGCCGCACCCGGGCTCGCCCCGGCAGACGCGTTTTTTTTTTTCTTTTGCCCCGGCTGACGCAGTTTTCGCGCCGCCCCGGCTGACGCGGTTTCGTGCCGCCCCGGCAGACGCGGTTTTTTGCGCCGCCCCGGCTGACGCGGTTTTTGCCGCCCCGGCTGACGCAGTTCGGACTTAGCACTTTTCGGCTGTGCCTGGCTGGCGGCCCACTCACTCGATCGCCATGTCTGTTTGCCACAGTTTTCCCGGTGGTGCCGCACCCGGGCTCGCCCCGGCTGACGCAGTTTTCGCGCCGCCCCGGCTGACGCGGTTTCGTGCCGCCCCGGCAGACGCGGTTTTCGCGCCGCCCCGGCTGACGCGGTTTCGTGCCGCCCCGGCAGACGCAGTTCGGACTTAGCACTTTTCGGCTGTGCCTGGCTGGCGGCCCACTCACTCGATCGCCATGTCTGTTTGCCACAGTTTTCCCGGTGGTGCCGCACCCGGGCTCGCCCCGGCTGACGCAGTTTTCGCGCCGCCCCGGCTGACGCGGTTTCGTGCCGCCCCGGCAGACGCGGTTTTCGCGCCGCCCCGGCTGACGCGGTTTCGTGCCGCCCCGGCAGACGCAGTTCGGACTTAGCACTTTTCGGCTGTGCCTGGCTGGCGGCCCACTCACTCGATCGCCATGTCTGTTTGCCACAGTTTTCCCGGTGGTGCCGCACCCGGGCTCGCCCCGGCTGACGCAGTTTTCGCGCCGCCCCGGCTGACGCGGTTTCGTGCCGCCCCGGCAGACGCGGTTTTCGCGCCGCCCCGGCTGACGCGGTTTCGTGCCGCCCCGGCAGACGCAGTTCGGACTTAGCACTTTTCGGCTGTGCCTGGCTGGCGGCCCACTCACTCGATCGCCATGTCTGTTTGCCACAGTTTTCCCGGTGGTGCCGCACCCGGGCTCGCCCCGGCAGACGCGTTTTTTTTTTCTTTCGCCCCGGCTGACGCAGTTTTCGCGCCGCCCCGGCTGACGCGGTTTCGTGCCGCCCCGGCAGACGCGGTTTTTTTGCGCCGCCCCGGCTGACGCGGTTTTTGCCGCCCCGGCTGACGCAGTTCGGACTTGGCACTTTTTGGCTGAGCCTGGCTGGTGGCCCACTCACTCGATCGCCATGTCTGTTAGCCACAGTTTTCCCGGTGGTGCCGCACCCGGGCTCGCCCCGGCTGACGCAGTTTTCGCGCCGCCCCGGCAGACGCGGTTTTCGCGCCGCCCCGGCTGACGCGGTTTTTGCCGCCCCGGCTGACGCAGTTCGGACTTGGCACTTTTTGGGCTGAGCCTGGCTGGCGGCCCACTCACTCGATCGCCATGTCTGTTTGCCACAGTCTTCCCGGTGGTGCCGCACCCGGGCTCGCCCCGGCAGACGCGTTTTTTTTTTCTTTCGCCCCGGCAGACGTGGTTCCCCCCCCCCCCCTTTTCGCTCGCCCCGGCTGACGAGGTTTTCGCGCCGCCCCGGCTGACGCAGTTTTCGCGCCGCCCCGGCTGACGCGGTTTCCTGCCGCCCCGGCTGACGCGGTTTTCGCGCCGCCCCGGCTGACGCGGTTTTTGCGTCGCCCCGGCTGACACGGTTCGGACTTTGCACTTTTCGGCTGTGCCTGGCTGGCGGCCCACTCACTCGATCGCCATGTCTGTTTGCCACAGTTTTCCCGGTGGTGCCGCACCCGGGCTCGCCCCGGCTGACGCAGTTTTCGCGCCGCCCCGGCTGACGCGGTTTCGTGCCGCCCCGGCAGACGCGGTTTTCGCGCCGCCCCGGCTGACGCGGTTTCGTGCCGCCCCGGCAGACGCAGTTCGGACTTAGCACTTTTCGGCTGTGCCTGGCTGGCGGCCCACTCACTCGATCGCCATGTCTGTTTGCCACAGTTTTCCCGGTGGTGCCGCACCCGGGCTCGCCCCGGCTGACGCAGTTTTCGCGCCGCCCCGGCTGACGCGGTTTCGTGCCGCCCCGGCAGACGCGGTTTTTGCGCCGCCCCGGCTGACGCGGTTTTTGCCGCCCCGGCTGACGCGGTTTCGTGCCGCCCCGGCAGACGCAGTTCGGACTTAGCACTTTTCGGCTGTGCCTGGCTGGCGGCCCACTCACTCGATCGCCATGTCTGTTTGCCACAGTTTTCCCGGTGGTGCCGCACCCGGGCTCGCCCCGGCAGACGCGTTTTTTTTTTTCTTTTGCCCCGGCTGACGCAGTTTTCGCGCCGCCCCGGCTGACGCGGTTTCGTGCCGCCCCGGCAGACGCGGTTTTTTGCGCCGCCCCGGCTGACGCGGTTTTTGCCGCCCCGGCTGACGCAGTTCGGACTTAGCACTTTTCGGCTGTGCCTGGCTGGCGGCCCACTCACTCGATCGCCATGTCTGTTTGCCACAGTTTTCCCGGTGGTGCCGCACCCGGGCTCGCCCCGGCTGACGCAGTTTTCGCGCCGCCCCGGCTGACGCGGTTTCGTGCCGCCCCGGCAGACGCGGTTTTCGCGCCGCCCCGGCTGACGCGGTTTCGTGCCGCCCCGGCAGACGCAGTTCGGACTTAGCACTTTTCGGCTGTGCCTGGCTGGCGGCCCACTCACTCGATCGCCATGTCTGTTTGCCACAGTTTTCCCGGTGGTGCCGCACCCGGGCTCGCCCCGGCTGACGCAGTTTTCGCGCCGCCCCGGCTGACGCGGTTTCGTGCCGCCCCGGCAGACGCGGTTTTCGCGCCGCCCCGGCTGACGCGGTTTCGTGCCGCCCCGGCAGACGCAGTTCGGACTTAGCACTTTTCGGCTGTGCCTGGCTGGCGGCCCACTCACTCGATCGCCATGTCTGTTTGCCACAGTTTTCCCGGTGGTGCCGCACCCGGGCTCGCCCCGGCAGACGCGTTTTTTTTTTTCTTTCGCCCCGGCTGACGCAGTTTTCGCGCCGCCCCGGCTGACGCGGTTTCGTGCCGCCCCGGCAGACGCGGTTTTTTTGCGCCGCCCCGGCTGACGCGGTTTTTGCCGCCCCGGCTGACGCAGTTCGGACTTGGCACTTTTTGGCTGAGCCTGGCTTGTGGCCCACTCACTCGATCGCCATGTCTGTTAGCCACAGTTTTCCCGGTGGTGCCGCACCCGGGCTCGCCCCGGCTGACGCAGTTTTCGCGCCGCCCCGGCAGACGCGGTTTTCGCGCCGCCCCGGCTGACGCGGTTTTTGCCGCCCCGGCTGACGCAGTTCGGACTTGGCACTTTTTGGGCTGAGCCTGGCTGGCGGCCCACTCACTCGATCGCCATGTCTGTTTGCCACAGTCTTCCCGGTGGTGCCGCACCCGGGCTCGCCCGGGCAGACGCGTTTTTTTTTTCTTTCGCCCCGGCAGACGTGGTTCCCCCCCCCCCCCCTTTTCGCTCGCCCCGGCTGACGAGGTTTTCGCGCCGCCCCGGCTGACGCAGTTTTCGCGCCGCCCCGGCTGACGCGGTTTCGTGCCGCCCCGGCTGACGCGGTTTTCGCGCCGCCCCGGCTGACGCGGTTTTTGCGTCGCCCCGGCTGACACGGTTCGGACTTTGCACTTTTCGGCTGTGCCTGGCTGGCGGCCCACTCACTCGATCGCCATGTCTGTTTGCCACAGTTTTCCCGGTGGTGCCGCACCCGGGCTTGCCCCGGCAGACGCGTTTTTTTTTTTTCTTTTCGCCCCGGCTGACGCAGTTTTCGCCCCGCCCCGGCTGACGCGGTTTCGTGCCGCCCCGGCAGACGCGGTTTTTTGCGCCGCCCCGGCTGACGCGGTTTTTGCCGCCCCGGCTGACGCAGTTCGGACTTTGCACTTTTTGGCTGAGCCTGGCTGGCGGCCCACTCACTCGATCGCCATGTCTGTTTGCCACAGTTTTCCCGGTGGTGCCGCACCCGGGCTCGCCCCGGCAGACGCGTTTTTTTTTTTCCTTCGCCCCGGCAGACGTGGTTCCCCCCCCCCCTCCGTCTTTCTTTTTGTTTTTTTTTTTCGCCGCGGCTGAAGAGGATTTTTCGGTGCCTCGACGCCCCGGTAGTCGCGGTTTTTCCGTTTCCGCACGGCCCCGGCTGACGCTGCTCGGTCACAGTCGCCTTTTGTGAGGATTGCAGACTTCTTGAGCGCGGGTGTTTTTTTTTTGTTGTTGTTGTTGTTTTATTACGCATTCGCTCCAGCAGACGCTGTTTAGACTTTTTGTTTCCTCTTTTATCCTGCGACGAGGTGACGAGGTTTATTCGGTGCCCCGCCGCCCCGGCTGAAGTGATTTTTCCTGTCCCGTGCCGCCCCGGCTGACGCGGTTGGGACTTCGCGTTTGTTCGGCCGCCACGGGTTTTGGCGCACTCGCTCGGTTGCTTGTTGTTGCCACTTGTTGCGAACCCAGGTTTCTTGAGCGAGCGCGGGCGTTTTTTCTTCCTTTCTTTCTTTGTTCTATGTGTTAGCGAATCGGCCTTTAATATCACACGAGGACTCACAACCAACAATTTTCAGTTTGAAGTGTAAAAAATCTGCAGGTGTTGACGTAACTGACTTGCCCCGTACCCTTGAGTACATCCATGAAGTTCTCGTAGTACTACTAAATCGCATTATTCCAAGTGGAGAAATTCCCATAAACTTGCAAACCTCTACACGAAAATCGGTGCGCGTGATAAAGTTGAAAATTATCGTCCGATATCAAATGTGCCTTCTATAACACAAATTCTAGGAAAAAAAAAAAAACACTTGTTCGCCGTTTTCTGCGCCGTGACTGGCAGCACTCCGGCGAAGCGAAACGGGGTCGATTCGAGCACGATATCGGCGTCTTTCGACGTGCTCGCCGGCGACCGTCGCACGAGTACGTCGCACGAGCGCGTCTGCCGGGGCGCCGTTTGCGAAGCCGACGCAAAAGTGGGAACCGCCGCTCGGATGATCGCCGCTTTCGGCAGAGTGAGTGTTGGCACTCCGGGGAAGCGAAACAGCGTGAATGCGCCCACGAAATCGGCGTATTTTGAAGTGCCCGCCGGCGACCGTCGCACGAGTACGGTAAACCGCGTCAGCCGGGGCGTAGTTCGGGACGCCGACGAAAAAGTGGGAAGCGCAACTCGGATCTTCGCCGTTTTTGCAGGAGTGAGTGGCGGCCCTCCTGCGAGACCAAGAAGCATCGATTCGTGCACGAATTCGGCGCCTTTCGACGTGATCGCCGGCGACCGTCGCTCGAGTAGGGCAAACCGCGTCTGCCGGGGCGGGCTTCGGGACGCCGATGCGAAAGTGGGAAACGCTGCTCGGATGTTCGCCGTTTTTGGCCGAGTGAGTGCTGGCACTCGGGCGAAGCCAAACGGGGCCGATTACGGCACGATATCGGCGTCTTTCGACGTGCCCGGCGGCGACCGTCGCACGAGTACGGTAAACCGCGTCAGCCCGGGCGGAGTTCGGGACGCCGATGCGAAAGTGGAGAACGCCGCTCGGATCTTCGCCGTTTTTGGAGGAGTGAGTGGCGGCACTCCGGAGAAGCCAAGGAGCGCCAATTAGCGCACGATATCGGCGTCTTTCGACGCGCTCGCCGGCGACCGTCGAACGAGTAGGGCAAACCGCGTCTGCCGGGGCGGGGTTTACGACGCCGACGCAAAAGTGGGAACCGCCGCTCGGATGTTGGCCGTTTTTGGCAGAGTGAGTGCTGGCACACCGGCGACGCGAAAGAGCGCGAAAGCGCCCACGAAAGTGGCGTATTTGGACGTGCTTGACGGCGACCGCTGCAGGAGTACGAAAAACCACGTCAGCCGGGGCGAGCGACCCACGGCGGTCTGGGTGCTTATCGCTGCTATTATAGGGGCACCCCGGCAGACGCAGAAAAAAAAAATTTTTTTTCGACCTTCTTTTTTGCTGGTCGAGCTCGGGTAACCCAGGTCGCAATGGGAGCCGCGCACGAAAGCGGCGTCGCGAGACGCGTTCGCGGTCGCTAGTCGCACGAGCTCGGCAACCGCGTCAGCCGGCGCGGAGTTCGGGATGCCGACGGCTAAGTGGGTACCGCTGCTCGGATGTTCGCCGTTTTTGGCCGAGTGAGTGCTGGCACTCCGGCGAAGCGAAACGGGGCCGATTCGGGCACGATATCGGCGTATTTAGACGTGCTCGCCGGCGACCGTCGCACGAGTACGGCAAAGCGCGTCTGCCGGGGCGAGGTTTGCGATGCCGACGAAAAAGTGGGAAGCGCCGCTCGGATCTTCGCCGTTTTTGCAGGAGTGAGTGGCGGCCCTCCTGCGAGACCAAGAAGCATCGACTCGCGCACGATATCGGTGTCTTTCGACGTGCCCGCCGGCCACCGCCGCACGAGTACGGCAAACCGCGTATGCCGGGGCGGGGTTGGCGACGCCGACGCAAAAGTGGGAACCGCCACTAGGATGTTCGCCGTTTTTGGCAGAGTGAGTGCTGGCACACCGGCGACGCGAAAGAGCGCGAAAGCGCCCACGAAAGTGGCGTATTTGGACGTGCTTGACGGCGACCGCTGCAGGAGTACGAAAAACCACGTCAGCCGGGGCGAGCGACCCACGGCGGTCTGGGTGCTTATCGCTGCTATTATAGGGGCACCCCGGCAGACGCAGAAAAAAAAAATTTTTTTTCGACCTTCTTTTTTGCTGGTCGAGCTCGGGTAACCCAGGTCGCAATGGGAGCCGCGCACGAAAGCGGCGTCGCGAGACGCGTTCGCGGTCGCTAGTCGCACGAGCTCGGCAACCGCGTCAGCCGGCGCGGAGTTCGGGATGCCGACGGCTAAGTGGGTACCGCTGCTCGGATGTTCGCCGTTTTTGGCCGAGTGAGTGCTGGCACTCCGGCGAAGCGAAACGGGGCCGATTCGGGCACGATATCGGCGTATTTCGACGTGCTCGCCGGCGACCGTCGCACGAGTACGGCAAAGCGCGTCTGCCGGGGCGAGGTTTGCGATGCCGACGAAAAAGTGGGAAGCGCCGCTCGGATCTTCGCCGTTTTTGCAGGAGTGAGTGGCGGCCCTCCTGCGAGACCAAGAAGCATCGACTCGCGCACGATATCGGTGTCTTTCGACGTGCCCGCCGGCCACCGCCGCACGAGTACGGCAAACCGCGTATGCCGGGGCGGGGTTGGCGACGCCGACGCAAAAGTGGGAACCGCCACTAGGATGTTCGCCGTTTTTGGCAGAGTGAGTGCTGGCACTCCGGCGAAGCGAAAGAGCGCGAATGCGCCCACGAAAGTGGCGTGTTTGGACGTGCTTGACGACGACCACCGCAGGAAAACGAAAAACCACGTCAGCCGGGGCGAGCGACCCATGGCGGTCTGGGTGCTTATCGCTGCTATTATAGGGGCACCCCGGCAGACGCAAAAAAAAAAAAAAATTTTTTTTCGACATTCTTTCTTGCTCGTCGACCTCGGGTGACCCAGGTCGCAGTGGGAGCCGCGCACGAAAGCGGCGTCGCGAGACGGCTTCGCGGTCGCTAGTCGCACGAGCTCGGCAACCGCGTCTGCCGGGGCGGAGTTCGGGACGCCGACGGCTAAGTGGGAACCGCCGCTCGGATGTTCGCCGTTTGTGGCCGAGTGAGTGCTGGCACTCCGGCGAAGCCAAACGGGGCCGATTCCGGCACGATATCGGCGTCTTTCTACGTGCTCGCCGGCGACCGTCGCACGAGTACGGCAAAGTGCGTCTGCCGGGGCGGGGTTTGCGACGCGTACGCAATAGTGAGAACCGTCGCTCGGATGTTCGTCGTCTTTCGCCGAGCCAGTGCTGGCACTCCGGCGAAGCCGAACGGAGCCGATTCGGGCACGATATCGGCGTCTTTCCACGTGCTCGCCGGCGACCGTCGCACGAGTACGGTAAACCGCGTCAGCCGGGGCGGAGTTCGGGACGCCGATGCGAAAGTGGGAAGCGCCGCTCGGATCTTCGCCGTTTTTGGAGGAGTCAGTGGCGGCACTCCGGTGAAGCCAAGGTGCGCCAATTCGCGCACGATATCGGCGTCTTTCGACGTGCCCGCCGGCCACCGTCGCACGAGTACGGCAAACCTCGTCTGCCGGGGCGGGGTTTGCGACGCCGACGCAAAAGTGGGAACCGCCGCTCGGATGTTCGCCGTTTTTGGCAGAGTGAGTGCTGGCACTCCGGCGAAGCGAAAGAGCGTGAATGCGCCCACGAAAGTAGCGTATTTGGACGTGCTTGACGGCGACCGCCGCAGGAGTACGAAAAACCACGTCAGCCGGGGCGAGCGACCCACGGCGGTCTGGGTGCTTATCGCTGCTATTATAGGGGCACCCCGGCAGACGCAGAAAGAAAAAAAAAAAATGGGGACATGGCGTGCGTCACCGTGCGGCTTCGCAGCGTTGCCGAAGTCGCCGAGCCCTTCGACTGAGCCGAACGGCGGACAGGGAACGTTGGTCGGCCGTTCTAACCTGTCGGTGCCACGCCGAGACGTCGTTAAGGAAAACCGCGTCGTGGGCCTCTACGACGCCGTCGAGTCGTTGTACGTTTGGTGTCCAGCGTGTCGGCGGCGAGTAGCGGACACGTCGTTCACGACTTCGGTCTTTCGCAGTCGACGCGAACTTGCGGAGAGTCGTGGTGCCTCACGTTTTCGGCAGAAACCGCGGCGGAATTTTCCCGTGCGTGCGCGCACGACCTCGGTGCTGTGCCGTCAGCGTAGTGTTGCACAAACTCGTGGCCTACCCAAGGTGCGGTACGTTTGCGGCCGTATCCTCGGTGGGAATTTCGTGAGTAGGGTCGCAAATTCTACGACCTCGGCGGGTTTGAGAGCGACGTAGACTTGTGGCACGCTCAACGTGCCACACGTTTCGGGGCACACCCGCGGTGAAATTTTCTCGAGTACGCTCGTATTAGTGCCCAAGGAGGTCTGGGTACTTATCGCTGCTATTATGTGGGGGTTCTCGTGAGCGGCGTACGCGAAAGCGACCGGGTGTCTGATATGCGGCGGGCTTCGGCCTCGTCAAGCGTGTCCTCGGGTCTGCTCCAGGGTAATCCACGGCAGTCGTCTGCAGCCTCATCCGCTTGATGCGTTAGGGGCTGGTTGTCGGACGGTGCCGTTTTACCACGATATCGAGGTGTGTTCCGTGTCGTCCTCGGGCGATTCAGATGCGAAAGCGCCGAAGACGCGGGCGTGACCCGTCGTCTGGCGGCTTTGCAGTCTCGGCTCCGTTGCTAGTTCCGGCCGGTCCACCGACAGTGCAGCGGGCTTGGGCAACCCGCACGGCGCGACCGAGTCGATGCAACGAAAAAGAGCGAGCATGAACGTGCTTCTTGCCGCACGGCTCCCACTCGTCTTTCGGGAAGGTTGTGCCGTAGCGAGCTCGAACGCCGTCATCTCGGAGTGCAAAATAAGCGTGTTGGGGCGCCTGAAGGTGGCCTCCGCCGCACACAGACTGCGTCCGGCCCGCCGAAGGCGAGGACGGACGCGCAGTCGAACGATTACCTGGTTGATCCTGCCAGTAATCATATGCTTGTCTCAAAGATTAAGCCATGCATGTCTAAGTACATGCCGAAATAAGGCGAAACCGCGAATGGCTCATTAAATCAGTTATGGTTCCTTAGATCGTTTCTTCCTACTTGGATAACTGTGGCAATTCTAGAGCTAATACATGCAGTGAGCCTGGAGCCCTTTGGGTAACGGGTGCTTTTATTAGACCAAGATCGATCGGGTTTCGGCCCGTATTGTGTGGTGACTCTGGATAACTTTGTGCTGATCGCATGGCCACGAGCCGGCGACGTTTCTTTCAAGTGTCTGCCTTATCAACTTTCGATGGTAGGTTACTTGCTTACCATGGTTGTTACGGGTAACGGAGAATCAGGGTTCGATTCCGGAGAGGGAGCCTGAGAAACGGCTACCACATCCAAGGAAGGCAGCAGGCGCGCAAATTACCCACTCCCGGCACGGGGAGGTAGTGACGAAAAATAACAATACGGGACTCTTTTGAGGCCCCGTAATTGAAATGAGTACACTCTAAATCCTTTAACGAGGATCAATTGGAGGGCAAGTCTGGTGCCAGCAGCCGCGGTAATTCCAGCTCCAATAGCGTATACTAAAGCTGCTGCGGTTAAAAAGCTCGTAGTTGGATCTCAGTTCCAGACGAGTAGTGCATCTACCCGATGCGACGGCTCGGACTGAACATCATGCCGGTTCTTTCTTGGTGCACTTCATTGTGTGCCTCGAGATGGCCGGTGCTTTTACTTTGAAAAAATTAGAGTGCTCAACGCAGGCGAGTCGCCTGAATAAACTTGCATGGAATAATAGAACAAGACCTCGTTTCTGTTCTGTTGGTTTTTGGAATACGAGGTAATGATTAAGAGGGACGGACGGGGGCATTCGTATTGCGGCGCTAGAGGTGAAATTCTTGGACCGTCGCAAGACGAACTACTGCGAAAGCATTTGCCAAGAATGTTTTCATTGATCAAGAACGAAAGTCAGAGGTTCGAAGGCGATCAGATACCGCCCTAGTTCTGACCATAAACGATGCCAACCAGCGATCCGCCTGAGTTACTCAAATGACTCGGCGGGCAGCTTCCGGGAAACCAAAGTATTTGGGTTCCGGGGGAAGTATGGTTGCAAAGCTGAAACTTAAAGGAATTGACGGAAGGGCACCACCAGGAGTGGAGCCTGCGGCTTAATTTGACTCAACACGGGAAAACTTACCCGGCCCGGACACTGGGAGGATTGACAGATTGAGAGCTCTTTCTTGATTCGGTGGATGGTGGTGCATGGCCGTTCTTAGTTGGTGGAGCGATTTGTCTGGTTAATTCCGATAACGAACGAGACTCTAGCCTATTAAATAGGTGCGGGGTTCCCAGCACCTTACAACCTTCTTAGAGGGACAAGCGGCTCCTAGCCGCACGAAACAGAGCAATAACAGGTCTGTGATGCCCTTAGATGTCCGGGGCCGCACGCGCGCTACACTGAAGGAAGCAGCGTGTCTTTATCCCTGTCTGAAAAGACTGGGTAACCCGTGGAACTTCTTTCGTGATTGGGATAGGGGCTTGCAATTGTTCCCCTTGAACGAGGAATTCCCAGTAAGCGCGAGTCATAAGCTCGCGTTGATTACGTCCCTGCCCTTTGTACACACCGCCCGTCGCTACTACCGATTGAATGATTTAGTGAGGTCTTCGGACCGATGTCCGGCGCGGCCTTTCGGTTGCGCCGGTCTGTTGGAAAGATGACCAAACTTGATCATTTAGAGGAAGTAAAAGTCGTAACAAGGTTTCCGTAGGTGAACCTGCGGAAGGATCATTAACGGATTGTGAAGGGTGAGCGCCTCAGCTGCGTCTGCGCCCGACACTTTCTGCCGCTGACCCCGTTTGGACGCGGGGTCGGCTTTTCCCCACGGGGCTGCCTGAATGTGGAGCGGCACCCCGTGACAAATTGTTGCGCCCAGCGGACGCCAACACCGCGACCTTGGACGGTCGGCCAGGTGGCGGACGCGGGTACAAACGGCGCAACGCACTCATAGGTCGGCTTTCGACCCGCCACTGCACCGTGGCTCGAAGCGCTCGAAATGCGCGACCCGACCGCTGCGGGACCGCCTAGTACTGTAAACAGGAGCGGCGGAGCGCGAACGGCGAGTCGTGGTTACGTCGGTAGAAGGCGAGGCTGCGCGTTCCCGAAACGCCAGCCGAGTGCCCTCCCGACCGTTCGAGCGTGCAAGAACGAGACCCGACAATCGCGCGGCGACTGCCAAGTACGAGAGGAACGGCACAAGCGTCGGCGGTCGGTCAAGGAACTGGCGATGTGACGGGTCCGCTGTGCACCAGTGCATACCGTCCCGCCGTCCGCGGCAAGCGCCTCCGCGTCCTCGGGTGACGGAGGCTGCCGGTCGGTTCTTGCAGGCGAGGGATCTCGCTGGCACCGGTTCGCGTTGACGCGCGGCCGGTCATGGCACGGCGATGCGACGGCCGAGGTGCGCAGTACTCGATGGAGGAACCGCACGCTCCGATGACCGTCCCGCCCTCCGCGGCGTATGCGTACCGACCGTAATGGTTGCAGCAGCGCCGGCCGGCTTTTGAATTCGCCACACGAAACACGGTGCGAGATCGCGGTTAGGGGAGCGTCGACGTTGCCAGGCGTTTTGCTTGCTGCCGAGGGAAAGGCGGCACGGCCACGTCGCGCTCGTCGCGATTAGCGGGTCTGCGCGCTTTGGGAAGGTGCCGCAACGACTTGCCGAAAGAGGAAGCACGGAAGAACGAGGGACTTGGACGTCCCGACAATTGAACGCACTTGCGGCCAGGCCCTTGCTGGCTTCGTTCTTCCGCCTCGAGTAGGCTCGTACGCG
>NW_027464799.1:122500-140000 GCF_043290135.1 Rhipicephalus microplus
GTTACAGAGAGATATGCCCAAACGCATGAAAGTGTACGCAGGTGTCCTAAGGCAGTTTTTTTTTTTTTTTTCCTCATTTTGATGTCGCCCCGGCTGACGCGGTTTTCGTTTTTCCGTGCCGCCCCGGCTGACGCAGTTTTTGCGCCGCCCCGGCTGACGCGGTTTTTGCGCCGCCCCGGCTGACGCGGTTTTCGCGCCGCCCCGGCTGACGCGGTTTTCGCGCCGCCCCGGCTGACGCGGTTTTTGCGTCGCCCCGGCTGACGCGGTTCGGACTTTGCACTTTTTGGCTCACCCCGGCTGGCGGCCCACTCACTCGATCGCCAGGTCTGTTTGCCCCGGTGGTTCCACCGCCAGGCTTAAGCGCGAACTTTTTTTGTTTGTTTTCTTTTGATTAAGCGCAAGCTTTTTTCTTTGTTTTCTTTTGATTAAGCGCGGGCTTTTTTCTTTGTTTTTTTTTTTATTTCGCCCCGGCAGACGCGGTTTTTGCGCCGCCCCGGCTGACGCGGTTTTTGCCGCCCCGGCTGACGCAGTTCGGACTTAGCACTTTTCGGCTGTGCCTGGCTGGCGGCCCACTCACTCGATCGCCATGTCTGTTTGCCACAGTTTTCCCGGTGGTGCCGCACCCGGGCTCGCCCCGGCTGACGCAGTTTTCGCGCCGCCCCGGCTGACGCGGTTTCGTGCCGCCCCGGCAGACGCGGTTTTCGCGCCGCCCCGGCTGACGCGGTTTCGTGCCGCCCCGGCAGACGCAGTTCGGACTTAGCACTTTTCGGCTGTGCCTGGCTGGCGGCCCACTCACTCGATCGCCATGTCTGTTTGCCACAGTTTTCCCGGTGGTGCCGCACCCGGGCTCGCCCCGGCTGACGCAGTTTTCGCGCCGCCCCGGCTGACGCGGTTTCGTGCCGCCCCGGCAGACGCGGTTTTCGCGCCGCCCCGGCTGACGCGGTTTCGTGCCGCCCCGGCAGACGCAGTTCGGACTTAGCACTTTTCGGCTGTGCCTGGCTGGCGGCCCACTCACTCGATCGCCATGTCTGTTTGCCACAGTTTTCCCGGTGGTGCCGCACCCGGGCTCGCCCCGGCTGACGCAGTTTTCGCGCCGCCCCGGCTGACGCGGTTTCGTGCCGCCCCGGCAGACGCGGTTTTCGCGCCGCCCCGGCTGACGCGGTTTCGTGCCGCCCCGGCAGACGCAGTTCGGACTTAGCACTTTTCGGCTGTGCCTGGCTGGCGGCCCACTCACTCGATCGCCATGTCTGTTTGCCACAGTTTTCCCGGTGGTGCCGCACCCGGGCTCGCCCCGGCAGACGCGTTTTTTTTTTTTCTTTCGCCCCGGCTGACGCAGTTTTCGCGCCGCCCCGGCTGACGCGGTTTCGTGCCGCCCCGGCAGACGCGGTTTTTTGCGCCGCCCCGGCTGACGCGGTTTTTGCCGCCCCGGCTGACGCAGTTCGGACTTAGCACTTTTCGGCTGTGCCTGGCTGGCGGCCCACTCACTCGATCGCCATGTCTGTTTGCCACAGTTTTCCCGGTGGTGCCGCACCCGGGCTCGCCCCGGCTGACGCAGTTTTCGCGCCGCCCCGGCTGACGCGGTTTCGTGCCGCCCCGGCAGACGCGGTTTTCGCGCCGCCCCGGCTGACGCGGTTTCGTGCCGCCCCGGCAGACGCAGTTCGGACTTAGCACTTTTCGGCTGTGCCTGGCTGGCGGCCCACTCACTCGATCGCCATGTCTGTTTGCCACAGTTTTCCCGGTGGTGCCGCACCCGGGCTCGCCCCGGCTGACGCAGTTTTCGCGCCGCCCCGGCTGACGCGGTTTCGTGCCGCCCCGGCAGACGCGGTTTTCGCGCCGCCCCGGCTGACGCGGTTTCGTGCCGCCCCGGCAGACGCAGTTCGGACTTAGCACTTTTCGGCTGTGCCTGGCTGGCGGCCCACTCACTCGATCGCCATGTCTGTTTGCCACAGTTTTCCCGGTGGTGCCGCACCCGGGCTCGCCCCGGCTGACGCAGTTTTCGCGCCGCCCCGGCTGACGCGGTTTCGTGCCGCCCCGGCAGACGCGGTTTTCGCGCCGCCCCGGCTGACGCGGTTTCGTGCCGCCCCGGCAGACGCAGTTCGGACTTAGCACTTTTCGGCTGTGCCTGGCTGGCGGCCCACTCACTCAATCGCCATGTCTGTTTGCCACAGTTTTCCCGGTGGTGCCGCACCCGGGCTCGCCCCGGCTGACGCAGTTTTCGCGCCGCCCCGGCTGACGCGGTTTCGTGCCGCCCCGGCAGACGCGGTTTTCGCGCCGCCCCGGCTGACGCGGTTTCGTGCCGCCCCGGCAGACGCAGTTCGGACTTAGCACTTTTCGGCTGTGCCTGGCTGGCGGCCCACTCACTCGATCGCCATGTCTGTTTGCCACAGTTTTCCCGGTGGTGCCGCACCCGGGCTCGCCCCGGCAGACGCGTTTTTTTTTTCTTTCGCCCCGGCTGACGCAGTTTTCGCGCCGCCCCGGCTGACGCGGTTTCGTGCCGCCCCGGCAGACGCGGTTTTTTGCGCCGCCCCGGCTGACGCGGTTTTTGCCGCCCCGGCTGACGCAGTTCGGACTTAGCACTTTTCGGCTGTGCCTGGCTGGCGGCCCACTCACTCGATCGCCATGTCTGTTTGCCACAGTTTTCCCGGTGGTGCCGCACCCGGGCTCGCCCCGGCTGACGCAGTTTTCGCGCCGCCCCGGCTGACGCGGTTTCGTGCCGCCCCGGCAGACGCGGTTTTCGCGCCGCCCCGGCTGACGCGGTTTCGTGCCGCCCCGGCAGACGCAGTTCGGACTTAGCACTTTTCGGCTGTGCCTGGCTGGCGGCCCACTCACTCGATCGCCATGTCTGTTTGCCACAGTTTTCCCGGTGGTGCCGCACCCGGGCTCGCCCCGGCTGACGCAGTTTTCGCGCCGCCCCGGCTGACGCGGTTTCGTGCCGCCCCGGCAGACGCGGTTTTCGCGCCGCCCCGGCTGACGCGGTTTCGTGCCGCCCCGGCAGACGCAGTTCGGACTTAGCACTTTTCGGCTGTGCCTGGCTGGCGGCCCACTCACTCGATCGCCATGTCTGTTTGCCACAGTTTTCCCGGTGGTGCCGCACCCGGGCTCGCCCCGGCTGACGCAGTTTTCGCGCCGCCCCGGCTGACGCGGTTTCGTGCCGCCCCGGCAGACGCGGTTTTCGCGCCGCCCCGGCTGACGCGGTTTCGTGCCGCCCCGGCAGACGCAGTTCGGACTTAGCACTTTTCGGCTGTGCCTGGCTGGCGGCCCACTCACTCGATCGCCATGTCTGTTTGCCACAGTTTTCCCGGTGGTGCCGCACCCGGGCTCGCCCCGGCTGACGCAGTTTTCGCGCCGCCCCGGCTGACGCGGTTTCGTGCCGCCCCGGCAGACGCGGTTTTCGCGCCGCCCCGGCTGACGCGGTTTCGTGCCGCCCCGGCAGACGCAGTTCGGACTTAGCACTTTTCGGCTGTGCCTGGCTGGCGGCCCACTCACTCAATCGCCATGTCTGTTTGCCACAGTTTTCCCGGTGGTGCCGCACCCGGGCTCGCCCCGGCTGACGCAGTTTTCGCGCCGCCCCGGCTGACGCGGTTTCGTGCCGCCCCGGCAGACGCGGTTTTCGCGCCGCCCCGGCTGACGCGGTTTCGTGCCGCCCCGGCAGACGCAGTTCGGACTTAGCACTTTTCGGCTGTGCCTGGCTGGCGGCCCACTCACTCGATCGCCATGTCTGTTTGCCACAGTTTTCCCGGTGGTGCCGCACCCGGGCTCGCCCCGGCAGACGCGTTTTTTTTTTCTTTCGCCCCGGCTGACGCAGTTTTCGCGCCGCCCCGGCTGACGCGGTTTCGTGCCGCCCCGGCAGACGCGGTTTTTTGCGCCGCCCCGGCTGACGCGGTTTTTGCCGCCCCGGCTGACGCAGTTCGGACTTAGCACTTTTCGGCTGTGCCTGGCTGGCGGCCCACTCACTCGATCGCCATGTCTGTTTGCCACAGTTTTCCCGGTGGTGCCGCACCCGGGCTCGCCCCGGCTGACGCAGTTTTCGCGCCGCCCCGGCTGACGCGGTTTCGTGCCGCCCCGGCAGACGCGGTTTTCGCGCCGCCCCGGCTGACGCGGTTTCGTGCCGCCCCGGCAGACGCAGTTCGGACTTAGCACTTTTCGGCTGTGCCTGGCTGGCGGCCCACTCACTCGATCGCCATGTCTGTTTGCCACAGTTTTCCCGGTGGTGCCGCACCCGGGCTCGCCCCGGCTGACGCAGTTTTCGCGCCGCCCCGGCTGACGCGGTTTCGTGCCGCCCCGGCAGACGCGGTTTTCGCGCCGCCCCGGCTGACGCGGTTTCGTGCCGCCCCGGCAGACGCAGTTCGGACTTAGCACTTTTCGGCTGTGCCTGGCTGGCGGCCCACTCACTCGATCGCCATGTCTGTTTGCCACAGTTTTCCCGGTGGTGCCGCACCCGGGCTCGCCCCGGCAGACGCGTTTTTTTTTTCTTTCGCCCCGGCTGACGCAGTTTTCGCGCCGCCCCGGCTGACGCGGTTTCGTGCCGCCCCGGCAGACGCGGTTTTTTTGCGCCGCCCCGGCTGACGCGGTTTTTGCCGCCCCGGCTGACGCAGTTCGGACTTGGCACTTTTTGGCTGAGCCTGGCTGGTGGCCCACTCACTCGATCGCCATGTCTGTTAGCCACAGTTTTCCCGGTGGTGCCGCACCCGGGCTCGCCCCGGCTGACGCAGTTTTCGCGCCGCCCCGGCAGACGCGGTTTTCGCGCCGCCCCGGCTGACGCGGTTTTTGCCGCCCCGGCTGACGCAGTTCGGACTTGGCACTTTTTGGGCTGAGCCTGGCTGGCGGCCCACTCACTCGATCGCCATGTCTGTTTGCCACAGTCTTCCCGGTGGTGCCGCACCCGGGCTCGCCCCGGCAGACGCGTTTTTTTTTTCTTTCGCCCCGGCAGACGTGGTTCCCCCCCCCCCCCCTTTTCGCTCGCCCCGGCTGACGAGGTTTTCGCGCCGCCCCGGCTGACGCAGTTTTCGCGCCGCCCCGGCTGACGCGGTTTCGTGCCGCCCCGGCTGACGCGGTTTTCGCGCCGCCCCGGCTGACGCGGTTTTTGCGTCGCCCCGGCTGACACGGTTCGGACTTTGCACTTTTCGGCTGTGCCTGCTGGCTGGCTGGCGGCCCACTCACTCGATCGCCATGTCTGTTTGCCACAGTTTTCCCGGTGGTGCCGCACCCGGGCTCGCCCCGGCTGACGCAGTTTTCGCGCCGCCCCGGCTGACGCGGTTTCGTGCCGCCCCGGCAGACGCGGTTTTCGCGCCGCCCCGGCTGACGCGGTTTCGTGCCGCCCCGGCAGACGCAGTTCGGACTTAGCACTTTTCGGCTGTGCCTGGCTGGCGGCCCACTCACTCGATCGCCATGTCTGTTTGCCACAGTTTTCCCGGTGGTGCCGCACCCGGGCTCGCCCCGGCTGACGCAGTTTTCGCGCCGCCCCGGCTGACGCGGTTTCGTGCCGCCCCGGCAGACGCGGTTTTCGCGCCGCCCCGGCTGACGCGGTTTCGTGCCGCCCCGGCAGACGCAGTTCGGACTTAGCACTTTTCGGCTGTGCCTGGCTGGCGGCCCACTCACTCGATCGCCATGTCTGTTTGCCACAGTTTTCCCGGTGGTGCCGCACCCGGGCTCGCCCCGGCAGACGCGTTTTTTTTTTCTTTTGCCCCGGCTGACGCAGTTTTCGCGCCGCCCCGGCTGACGCGGTTTCGTGCCGCCCCGGCAGACGCGGTTTTTTGCGCCGCCCCGGCTGACGCGGTTTTTGCCGCCCCGGCTGACGCAGTTCGGACTTAGCACTTTTCGGCTGTGCCTGGCTGGCGGCCCACTCACTCGATCGCCATGTCTGTTTGCCACAGTTTTCCCGGTGGTGCCGCACCCGGGCTCGCCCCGGCTGACGCAGTTTTCGCGCCGCCCCGGCTGACGCGGTTTCGTGCCGCCCCGGCAGACGCGGTTTTCGCGCCGCCCCGGCTGACGCGGTTTCGTGCCGCCCCGGCAGACGCAGTTCGGACTTAGCACTTTTCGGCTGTGCCTGGCTGGCGGCCCACTCACTCGATCGCCATGTCTGTTTGCCACAGTTTTCCCGGTGGTGCCGCACCCGGGCTCGCCCCGGCTGACGCAGTTTTCGCGCCGCCCCGGCTGACGCGGTTTCGTGCCGCCCCGGCAGACGCGGTTTTCGCGCCGCCCCGGCTGACGCGGTTTCGTGCCGCCCCGGCAGACGCAGTTCGGACTTAGCACTTTTCGGCTGTGCCTGGCTGGCGGCCCACTCACTCGATCGCCATGTCTGTTTGCCACAGTTTTCCCGGTGGTGCCGCACCCGGGCTCGCCCCGGCTGACGCAGTTTTCGCGCCGCCCCGGCTGACGCGGTTTCGTGCCGCCCCGGCAGACGCGGTTTTCGCGCCGCCCCGGCTGACGCGGTTTCGTGCCGCCCCGGCAGACGCAGTTCGGACTTAGCACTTTTCGGCTGTGCCTGGCTGGCGGCCCACTCACTCGATCGCCATGTCTGTTTGCCACAGTTTTCCCGGTGGTGCCGCACCCGGGCTCGCCCCGGCAGACGCGTTTTTTTTTTCTTTCGCCCCGGCTGACGCAGTTTTCGCGCCGCCCCGGCTGACGCGGTTTCGTGCCGCCCCGGCAGACGCGGTTTTTTTGCGCCGCCCCGGCTGACGCGGTTTTTGCCGCCCCGGCTGACGCAGTTCGGACTTGGCACTTTTTGGCTGAGCCTGGCTGGTGGCCCACTCACTCGATCGCCATGTCTGTTAGCCACAGTTTTCCCGGTGGTGCCGCACCCGGGCTCGCCCCGGCTGACGCAGTTTTCGCGCCGCCCCGGCAGACGCGGTTTTCGCGCCGCCCCGGCTGACGCGGTTTTTGCCGCCCCGGCTGACGCAGTTCGGACTTGGCACTTTTTGGGCTGAGCCTGGCTGGCGGCCCACTCACTCGATCGCCATGTCTGTTTGCCACAGTCTTCCCGGTGGTGCCGCACCCGGGCTCGCCCCGGCAGACGCGTTTTTTTTTTCTTTCGCCCCGGCAGACGTGGTTCCCCCCCCCCCCTTTTCGCTCGCCCCGGCTGACGAGGTTTTCGCGCCGCCCCGGCTGACGCAGTTTTCGCGCCGCCCCGGCTGACGCGGTTTCCTGCCGCCCCGGCTGACGCGGTTTTCGCGCCGCCCCGGCTGACGCGGTTTTTGCGTCGCCCCGGCTGACACGGTTCGGACTTTGCACTTTTCGGCTGTGCCTGGCTGGCGGCCCACTCACTCGATCGCCATGTCTGTTTGCCACAGTTTTCCCGGTGGTGCCGCACCCGGGCTCGCCCCGGCTGACGCAGTTTTCGCGCCGCCCCGGCTGACGCGGTTTCGTGCCGCCCCGGCAGACGCGGTTTTCGCGCCGCCCCGGCTGACGCGGTTTCGTGCCGCCCCGGCAGACGCAGTTCGGACTTAGCACTTTTCGGCTGTGCCTGGCTGGCGGCCCACTCACTCGATCGCCATGTCTGTTTGCCACAGTTTTCCCGGTGGTGCCGCACCCGGGCTCGCCCCGGCTGACGCAGTTTTCGCGCCGCCCCGGCTGACGCGGTTTCGTGCCGCCCCGGCAGACGCGGTTTTCGCGCCGCCCCGGCTGACGCGGTTTCGTGCCGCCCCGGCAGACGCAGTTCGGACTTAGCACTTTTCGGCTGTGCCTGGCTGGCGGCCCACTCACTCGATCGCCATGTCTGTTTGCCACAGTTTTCCCGGTGGTGCCGCACCCGGGCTCGCCCCGGCAGACGCGTTTTTTTTTTTCTTTTGCCCCGGCTGACGCAGTTTTCGCGCCGCCCCGGCTGACGCGGTTTCGTGCCGCCCCGGCAGACGCGGTTTTTTGCGCCGCCCCGGCTGACGCGGTTTTTGCCGCCCCGGCTGACGCAGTTCGGACTTAGCACTTTTCGGCTGTGCCTGGCTGGCGGCCCACTCACTCGATCGCCATGTCTGTTTGCCACAGTTTTCCCGGTGGTGCCGCACCCGGGCTCGCCCCGGCTGACGCAGTTTTCGCGCCGCCCCGGCTGACGCGGTTTCGTGCCGCCCCGGCAGACGCGGTTTTCGCGCCGCCCCGGCTGACGCGGTTTCGTGCCGCCCCGGCAGACGCAGTTCGGACTTAGCACTTTTCGGCTGTGCCTGGCTGGCGGCCCACTCACTCGATCGCCATGTCTGTTTGCCACAGTTTTCCCGGTGGTGCCGCACCCGGGCTCGCCCCGGCTGACGCAGTTTTCGCGCCGCCCCGGCTGACGCGGTTTCGTGCCGCCCCGGCAGACGCGGTTTTCGCGCCGCCCCGGCTGACGCGGTTTCGTGCCGCCCCGGCAGACGCAGTTCGGACTTAGCACTTTTCGGCTGTGCCTGGCTGGCGGCCCACTCACTCGATCGCCATGTCTGTTTGCCACAGTTTTCCCGGTGGTGCCGCACCCGGGCTCGCCCCGGCAGACGCGTTTTTTTTTTTCTTTCGCCCCGGCTGACGCAGTTTTCGCGCCGCCCCGGCTGACGCGGTTTCGTGCCGCCCCGGCAGACGCGGTTTTTTTGCGCCGCCCCGGCTGACGCGGTTTTTGCCGCCCCGGCTGACGCAGTTCGGACTTGGCACTTTTTGGGCTGAGCCTGGCTGGCGGCCCACTCACTCGATCGCCATGTCTGTTTGCCACAGTCTTCCCGGTGGTGCCGCACCCGGGCTCGCCCCGGCAGACGCGTTTTTTTTTTCTTTCGCCCCGGCAGACGTGGTTCCCCCCCCCCCCCTTTTCGCTCGCCCCGGCTGACGAGGTTTTCGCGCCGCCCCGGCTGACGCAGTTTTCGCGCCGCCCCGGCTGACGCGGTTTCGTGCCGCCCCGGCTGACGCGGTTTTCGCGCCGCCCCGGCTGACGCGGTTTTTGCGTCGCCCCGGCTGACACGGTTCGGACTTTGCACTTTTCGGCTGTGCCTGGCTGGCGGCCCACTCACTCGATCGCCATGTCTGTTTGCCACAGTTTTCCCGGTGGTGCCGCACCCGGGCTTGCCCCGGCAGACGCGTTTTTTTTTTCTTTTCGCCCCGGCTGACGCAGTTTTCGCCCCGCCCCGGCTGACGCGGTTTCGTGCCGCCCCGGCAGACGCGGTTTTTTGCGCCGCCCCGGCTGACGCGGTTTTTGCCGCCCCGGCTGACGCAGTTCGGACTTTGCACTTTTTGGCTGAGCCTGGCTGGCGGCCCACTCACTCGATCGCCATGTCTGTTTGCCACAGTTTTCCCGGTGGTGCCGCACCCGGGCTCGCCCCGGCAGACGCGTTTTTTTTTTTCCTTCGCCCCGGCAGACGTGGTTCCCCCCCCCCCCTCCGTCTTTCTTTTTGTTTTTTTTTTCGCCGCGGCTGAAGAGGATTTTTCGGTGCCTCGACGCCCCGGTAGTCGCGGTTTTTCCGTTTCCGCACGGCCCCGGCTGACGCTGCTCGGTCACAGTCGCCTTTTGTGAGGATTGCAGACTTCTTGAGCGCGGGTGTTTTTTTTTTGTTGTTGTTGTTGTTTTATTACGCATTCGCTCCAGCAGACGCTGTTTAGACTTTTTGTTTCCTCTTTTATCCTGCGACGAGGTGACGAGGTTTATTCGGTGCCCCGCCGCCCCGGCTGAAGTGATTTTTCCTGTCCCGTGCCGCCCCGGCTGACGCGGTTGGGACTTCGCGTTTGTTCGGCCGCCACGGGTTTTGGCGCACTCGCTCGGTTGCTTGTTGTTGCCACTTGTTGCGAACCCAGGTTTCTTGAGCGAGCGCGGGCGTTTTTTCTTCCTTTCTTTCTTTGTTCTATGTGTTAGCGAATCGGCCTTTAATATCACACGAGGACTCACAACCAACAATTTTCAGTTTGAAGTGTAAAAAATCTGCAGGTGTTGACGTAACTGACTTGCCCCGTACCCTTGAGTACATCCATGAAGTTCTCGTAGTACTACTAAATCGCATTATTCCAAGTGGAGAAATTCCCATAAACTTGCAAACCTCTACACGAAAATCGGTGCGCGTGATAAAGTTGAAAATTATCGTCCGATATCAAATGTGCCTTCTATAACACAAATTCTAGGAAAAAAAAAAAAAACACTTGTTCGCCGTTTTCTGCGCCGTGACTGGCAGCACTCCGGCGAAGCGAAACGGGGTCGATTCGAGCACGATATCAGCGTCTTTCGACGTGCTCGCCGGCGACCGTCGCACGAGTACGTCGCACGAGCGCGTCTGCCGGGGCGCCGTTTGCGAAGCCGACGCAAAAGTGGGAACCGCCGCTCGGATGATCGCCGCTTTCGGCAGAGTGAGTGTTGGCACTCCGGGGAAGCGAAACAGCGTGAATGCGCCCACGAAATCGGCGTATTTTGAAGTGCCCGCCGGCGACCGTCGCACGAGTACGGTAAACCGCGTCAGCCGGGGCGTAGTTCGGGACGCCGACGAAAAAGTGGGAAGCGCAACTCGGATCTTCGCCGTTTTTGCAGGAGTGAGTGGCGGCCCTCCTGCGAGACCAAGAAGCATCGATTCGTGCACGAATTCGGCGCCTTTCGACGTGATCGCCGGCGACCGTCGCTCGAGTAGGGCAAACCGCGTCTGCCGGGGCGGGCTTCGGGACGCCGATGCGAAAGTGGGAAACGCTGCTCGGATGTTCGCCGTTTTTGGCCGAGTGAGTGCTGGCACTCGGGCGAAGCCAAACGGGGCCGATTACGGCACGATATCGGCGTCTTTCGACGTGCCCGGCGGCGACCGTCGCACGAGTACGGTAAACCGCGTCAGCCCGGGCGGAGTTCGGGACGCCGATGCGAAAGTGGAGAACGCCGCTCGGATCTTCGCCGTTTTTGGAGGAGTGAGTGGCGGCACTCCGGAGAAGCCAAGGAGCGCCAATTAGCGCACGATATCGGCGTCTTTCGACGCGCTCGCCGGCGACCGTCGAACGAGTAGGGCAAACCGCGTCTGCCGGGGCGGGGTTTACGACGCCGACGCAAAAGTGGGAACCGCCGCTCGGATGTTGGCCGTTTTTGGCAGAGTGAGTGCTGGCACACCGGCGACGCGAAAGAGCGCGAAAGCGCCCACGAAAGTGGCGTATTTGGACGTGCTTGACGGCGACCGCTGCAGGAGTACGAAAAACCACGTCAGCCGGGGCGAGCGACCCACGGCGGTCTGGGTGCTTATCGCTGCTATTATAGGGGCACCCCGGCAGACGCAGAAAAAAAAAATTTTTTTTCGACCTTCTTTTTTGCTGGTCGAGCTCGGGTAACCCAGGTCGCAATGGGAGCCGCGCACGAAAGCGGCGTCGCGAGACGCGTTCGCGGTCGCTAGTCGCACGAGCTCGGCAACCGCGTCAGCCGGCGCGGAGTTCGGGATGCCGACGGCTAAGTGGGTACCGCTGCTCGGATGTTCGCCGTTTTTGGCCGAGTGAGTGCTGGCACTCCGGCGAAGCGAAACGGGGCCGATTCGGGCACGATATCGGCGTATTTAGACGTGCTCGCCGGCGACCGTCGCACGAGTACGGCAAAGCGCGTCTGCCGGGGCGAGGTTTGCGATGCCGACGAAAAAGTGGGAAGCGCCGCTCGGATCTTCGCCGTTTTTGCAGGAGTGAGTGGCGGCCCTCCTGCGAGACCAAGAAGCATCGACTCGCGCACGATATCGGTGTCTTTCGACGTGCCCGCCGGCCACCGCCGCACGAGTACGGCAAACCGCGTATGCCGGGGCGGGGTTGGCGACGCCGACGCAAAAGTGGGAACCGCCACTAGGATGTTCGCCGTTTTTGGCAGAGTGAGTGCTGGCACACCGGCGACGCGAAAGAGCGCGAAAGCGCCCACGAAAGTGGCGTATTTGGACGTGCTTGACGGCGACCGCTGCAGGAGTACGAAAAACCACGTCAGCCGGGGCGAGCGACCCACGGCGGTCTGGGTGCTTATCGCTGCTATTATAGGGGCACCCCGGCAGACGCAGAAAAAAAAAATTTTTTTTCGACCTTCTTTTTTGCTGGTCGAGCTCGGGTAACCCAGGTCGCAATGGGAGCCGCGCACGAAAGCGGCGTCGCGAGACGCGTTCGCGGTCGCTAGTCGCACGAGCTCGGCAACCGCGTCAGCCGGCGCGGAGTTCGGGATGCCGACGGCTAAGTGGGTACCGCTGCTCGGATGTTCGCCGTTTTTGGCCGAGTGAGTGCTGGCACTCCGGCGAAGCGAAACGGGGCCGATTCGGGCACGATATCGGCGTATTTCGACGTGCTCGCCGGCGACCGTCGCACGAGTACGGCAAAGCGCGTCTGCCGGGGCGAGGTTTGCGATGCCGACGAAAAAGTGGGAAGCGCCGCTCGGATCTTCGCCGTTTTTGCAGGAGTGAGTGGCGGCCCTCCTGCGAGACCAAGAAGCATCGACTCGCGCACGATATCGGTGTCTTTCGACGTGCCCGCCGGCCACCGCCGCACGAGTACGGCAAACCGCGTATGCCGGGGCGGGGTTGGCGACGCCGACGCAAAAGTGGGAACCGCCACTAGGATGTTCGCCGTTTTTGGCAGAGTGAGTGCTGGCACTCCGGCGAAGCGAAAGAGCGCGAATGCGCCCACGAAAGTGGCGTGTTTGGACGTGCTTGACGACGACCACCGCAGGAAAACGAAAAACCACGTCAGCCGGGGCGAGCGACCCATGGCGGTCTGGGTGCTTATCGCTGCTATTATAGGGGCACCCCGGCAGACGCAAAAAAAAAAAAAATTTTTTTTCGACATTCTTTCTTGCTCGTCGACCTCGGGTGACCCAGGTCGCAGTGGGAGCCGCGCACGAAAGCGGCGTCGCGAGACGGCTTCGCGGTCGCTAGTCGCACGAGCTCGGCAACCGCGTCTGCCGGGGCGGAGTTCGGGACGCCGACGGCTAAGTGGGAACCGCCGCTCGGATGTTCGCCGTTTGTGGCCGAGTGAGTGCTGGCACTCCGGCGAAGCCAAACGGGGCCGATTCCGGCACGATATCGGCGTCTTTCTACGTGCTCGCCGGCGACCGTCGCACGAGTACGGCAAAGTGCGTCTGCCGGGGCGGGGTTTGCGACGCGTACGCAATAGTGAGAACCGTCGCTCGGATGTTCGTCGTCTTTCGCCGAGCCAGTGCTGGCACTCCGGCGAAGCCGAACGGAGCCGATTCGGGCACGATATCGGCGTCTTTCCACGTGCTCGCCGGCGACCGTCGCACGAGTACGGTAAACCGCGTCAGCCGGGGCGGAGTTCGGGACGCCGATGCGAAAGTGGGAAGCGCCGCTCGGATCTTCGCCGTTTTTGGAGGAGTCAGTGGCGGCACTCCGGTGAAGCCAAGGTGCGCCAATTCGCGCACGATATCGGCGTCTTTCGACGTGCCCGCCGGCCACCGTCGCACGAGTACGGCAAACCTCGTCTGCCGGGGCGGGGTTTGCGACGCCGACGCAAAAGTGGGAACCGCCGCTCGGATGTTCGCCGTTTTTGGCAGAGTGAGTGCTGGCACTCCGGCGAAGCGAAAGAGCGTGAATGCGCCCACGAAAGTAGCGTATTTGGACGTGCTTGACGGCGACCGCCGCAGGAGTACGAAAAACCACGTCAGCCGGGGCGAGCGACCCACGGCGGTCTGGGTGCTTATCGCTGCTATTATAGGGGCACCCCGGCAGACGCAGAAAGAAAAAAAAAAAAAATGGGGACATGGCGTGCGTCACCGTGCGGCTTCGCAGCGTTGCCGAAGTCGCCGAGCCCTTCGACTGAGCCGAACGGCGGACAGGGAACGTTGGTCGGCCGTTCTAACCTGTCGGTGCCACGCCGAGACGTCGTTAAGGAAAACCGCGTCGTGGGCCTCTACGACGCCGTCGAGTCGTTGTACGTTTGGTGTCCAGCGTGTCGGCGGCGAGTAGCGGACACGTCGTTCACGACTTCGGTCTTTCGCAGTCGACGCGAACTTGCGGAGAGTCGTGGTGCCTCACGTTTTCGGCAGAAACCGCGGCGGAATTTTCCCGTGCGTGCGCGCACGACCTCGGTGCTGTGCCGTCAGCGTAGTGTTGCACAAACTCGTGGCCTACCCAAGGTGCGGTACGTTTGCGGCCGTATCCTCGGTGGGAATTTCGTGAGTAGGGTCGCAAATTCTACGACCTCGGCGGGTTTGAGAGCGACGTAGACTTGTGGCACGCTCAACGTGCCACACGTTTCGGGGCACACCCGCGGTGAAATTTTCTCGAGTACGCTCGTATTAGTGCCCAAGGAGGTCTGGGTACTTATCGCTGCTATTATGTGGGGGTTCTCGTGAGCGGCGTACGCGAAAGCGACCGGGTGTCTGATATGCGGCGGGCTTCGGCCTCGTCAAGCGTGTCCTCGGGTCTGCTCCAGGGGAATCCACGGCAGTCGTCTGCAGCCTCATCCGCTTGATGCGTTAGGGGCTGGTTGTCGGACGGTGCCGTTTTACCACGATATCGAGGTGTGTTCCGTGTCGTCCTCGGGCGATTCAGATGCGAAAGCGCCGAAGACGCGGGCGTGACCCGTCGTCTGGCGGCTTTGCAGTCTCGGCTCCGTTGCTAGTTCCGGCCGGTCCACCGACAGTGCAGCGGGCTTGGGCAACCCGCACGGCGCGACCGAGTCGATGCAACGAAAAAGAGCGAGCATGAACGTGCTTCTTGCCGCACGGCTCCCACTCGTCTTTCGGGAAGGTTGTGCCGTAGCGAGCTCGAACGCCGTCATCTCGGAGTGCAAAATAAGCGTGTTGGGGCGCCTGAAGGTGGCCTCCGCCGCACACAGACTGCGTCCGGCCCGCCGAAGGCGAGGACGGACGCGCAGTCGAACGATTACCTGGTTGATCCTGCCAGTAATCATATGCTTGTCTCAAAGATTAAGCCATGCATGTCTAAGTACATGCCGAAATAAGGCGAAACCGCGAATGGCTCATTAAATCAGTTATGGTTCCTTAGATCGTTTCTTCCTACTTGGATAACTGTGGCAATTCTAGAGCTAATACATGCAGTGAGCCTGGAGCCCTTTGGGTAACGGGTGCTTTTATTAGACCAAGATCGATCGGGTTTCGGCCCGTATTGTGTGGTGACTCTGGATAACTTTGTGCTGATCGCATGGCCACGAGCCGGCGACGTTTCTTTCAAGTGTCTGCCTTATCAACTTTCGATGGTAGGTTACTTGCTTACCATGGTTGTTACGGGTAACGGAGAATCAGGGTTCGATTCCGGAGAGGGAGCCTGAGAAACGGCTACCACATCCAAGGAAGGCAGCAGGCGCGCAAATTACCCACTCCCGGCACGGGGAGGTAGTGACGAAAAATAACAATACGGGACTCTTTTGAGGCCCCGTAATTGAAATGAGTACACTCTAAATCCTTTAACGAGGATCAATTGGAGGGCAAGTCTGGTGCCAGCAGCCGCGGTAATTCCAGCTCCAATAGCGTATACTAAAGCTGCTGCGGTTAAAAAGCTCGTAGTTGGATCTCAGTTCCAGACGAGTAGTGCATCTACCCGATGCGACGGCTCGGACTGAAGATCATGCCGGTTCTTTCTTGGTGCACTTCATTGTGTGCCTCGAGATGGCCGGTGCTTTTACTTTGAAAAAATTAGAGTGCTCAACGCAGGCGAGTCGCCTGAATAAACTTGCATGGAATAATAGAACAAGACCTCGTTTCTGTTCTGTTGGTTTTTGGAATACGAGGTAATGATTAAGAGGGACGGACGGGGGCATTCGTATTGCGGCGCTAGAGGTGAAATTCTTGGACCGTCGCAAGACGAACTACTGCGAAAGCATTTGCCAAGAATGTTTTCATTGATCAAGAACGAAAGTCAGAGGTTCGAAGGCGATCAGATACCGCCCTAGTTCTGACCATAAACGATGCCAACCAGCGATCCGCCTGAGTTACTCAAATGACTCGGCGGGCAGCTTCCGGGAAACCAAAGTATTTGGGTTCCGGGGGAAGTATGGTTGCAAAGCTGAAACTTAAAGGAATTGACGGAAGGGCACCACCAGGAGTGGAGCCTGCGGCTTAATTTGACTCAACACGGGAAAACTTACCCGGCCCGGACACTGGGAGGATTGACAGATTGAGAGCTCTTTCTTGATTCGGTGGATGGTGGTGCATGGCCGTTCTTAGTTGGTGGAGCGATTTGTCTGGTTAATTCCGATAACGAACGAGACTCTAGCCTATTAAATAGGTGCGGGGTTCCCAGCACCTTACAACCTTCTTAGAGGGACAAGCGGCTCCTAGCCGCACGAAACAGAGCAATAACAGGTCTGTGATGCCCTTAGATGTCCGGGGCCGCACGCGCGCTACACTGAAGGAAGCAGCGTGTCTTTATCCCTGTCTGAAAAGACTGGGTAACCCGTGGAACTTCTTTCGTGATTGGGATAGGGGCTTGCAATTGTTCCCCTTGAACGAGGAATTCCCAGTAAGCGCGAGTCATAAGCTCGCGTTGATTACGTCCCTGCCCTTTGTACACACCGCCCGTCGCTACTACCGATTGAATGATTTAGTGAGGTCTTCGGACCGATGTCCGGCGCGGCCTTTCGGTTGCGCCGGTCTGTTGGAAAGATGACCAAACTTGATCATTTAGAGGAAGTAAAAGTCGTAACAAGGTTTCCGTAGGTGAACCTGCGGAAGGATCATTAACGGATTGTGAAGGGTGAGCGCCTCAGCTGCGTCTGCGCCCGACACTTTCTGCCGCTGACCCCGTTTGGACGCGGGGTCGGCTTTTCCCCACGGGGCTGCCTGAATGTGGAGCGGCACCCCGTGACAAATTGTTGCGCCCAGCGGACGCCAACACCGCGACCTTGGACGGTCGGCCAGGTGGCGGACGCGGGTACAAACGGCGCAACGCACTCATAGGTCGGCTTTCGACCCGCCACTGCACCGTGGCTCGAAGCGCTCGAAATGCGCGACCCGACCGCTGCGGGACCGCCTAGTACTGTAAACAGGAGCGGCGGAGCGCGAACGGCGAGTCGTGGTTACGTCGGTAGAAGGCGAGGCTGCGCGTTCCCGAAACGCCAGCCGAGTGCCCTCCCGACCGTTCGAGCGTGCAAGAACGAGACCCGACAATCGCGCGGCGACTGCCAAGTACGAGAGGAACGGCACAAGCGTCGGCGGTCGGTCAAGGAACTGGCGATGTGACGGGTCCGCTGTGCACCAGTGCATACCGTCCCGCCGTCCGCGGCAAGCGCCTCCGCGTCCTCGGGTGACGGAGGCTGCCGGTCGGTTCTTGCAGGCGAGGGATCTCGCTGGCACCGGTTCGCGTTGACGCGCGGCCGGTCATGGCACGGCGATGCGACGGCCGAGGTGCGCAGTACTCGATGGAGGAACCGCACGCTCCGATGACCGTCCCGCCCTCCGCGGCGTATGCGTACCGACCGTAATGGTTGCAGCAGCGCCGGCCGGCTTTTGAATTCGCCACACGAAACACGGTGCGAGATCGCGGTTAGGGGAGCGTCGACGTTGCCAGGCGTTTTGCTTGCTGCCGAGGGAAAGGCGGCACGGCCACGTCGCGCTCGTCGCGATTAGCGGGTCTGCGCGCTTTGGGAAGGTGCCGCAACGACTTGC
>NW_027464799.1:147500-165000 GCF_043290135.1 Rhipicephalus microplus
TCGAGAAAGCACTGCGGTGTGCCGTGCGTAGGGACGGGCGTGCGTGCCACATGCCGCCGAAATATGGGTGTCGGAGAAAACAGAGTGCCGCGCGTAACGAGGGGCGCGCGTGTTACAGAGAGATATGCCCAAACGCATGAAAGTGTACGCAGGTGTCCTAAGGCAGTTTTTTTTTTTTTTCCTCATTTTGATGTCGCCCCGGCTGACGCGGTTTTCGTTTTTCCGTGCCGCCCCGGCTGACGCAGTTTTTGCGCCGCCCCGGCTGACGCGGTTTTTGCGCCGCCCCGGCTGACGCGGTTTTCGCGCCGCCCCGGCTGACGCGGTTTTCGCGCCGCCCCGGCTGACGCGGTTTTTGCGTCGCCCCGGCTGACGCGGTTCGGACTTTGCACTTTTTGGCTCACCCCGGCTGGCGGCCCACTCACTCGATCGCCAGGTCTGTTTGCCCCGGTGGTTCCACCGCCAGGCTTAAGCGCGAACTTTTTTTGTTTGTTTTCTTTTGATTAAGCGCAAGCTTTTTTCTTTGTTTTCTTTTGATTAAGCGCGGGCTTTTTTCTTTGTTTTTTTTTTTATTTCGCCCCGGCAGACGCGGTTTTTGCGCCGCCCCGGCTGACGCGGTTTTTGCCGCCCCGGCTGACGCAGTTCGGACTTAGCACTTTTCGGCTGTGCCTGGCTGGCGGCCCACTCACTCGATCGCCATGTCTGTTTGCCACAGTTTTCCCGGTGGTGCCGCACCCGGGCTCGCCCCGGCTGACGCAGTTTTCGCGCCGCCCCGGCTGACGCGGTTTCGTGCCGCCCCGGCAGACGCGGTTTTCGCGCCGCCCCGGCTGACGCGGTTTCGTGCCGCCCCGGCAGACGCAGTTCGGACTTAGCACTTTTCGGCTGTGCCTGGCTGGCGGCCCACTCACTCGATCGCCATGTCTGTTTGCCACAGTTTTCCCGGTGGTGCCGCACCCGGGCTCGCCCCGGCTGACGCAGTTTTCGCGCCGCCCCGGCTGACGCGGTTTCGTGCCGCCCCGGCAGACGCGGTTTTCGCGCCGCCCCGGCTGACGCGGTTTCGTGCCGCCCCGGCAGACGCAGTTCGGACTTAGCACTTTTCGGCTGTGCCTGGCTGGCGGCCCACTCACTCGATCGCCATGTCTGTTTGCCACAGTTTTCCCGGTGGTGCCGCACCCGGGCTCGCCCCGGCTGACGCAGTTTTCGCGCCGCCCCGGCTGACGCGGTTTCGTGCCGCCCCGGCAGACGCGGTTTTCGCGCCGCCCCGGCTGACGCGGTTTCGTGCCGCCCCGGCAGACGCAGTTCGGACTTAGCACTTTTCGGCTGTGCCTGGCTGGCGGCCCACTCACTCGATCGCCATGTCTGTTTGCCACAGTTTTCCCGGTGGTGCCGCACCCGGGCTCGCCCCGGCAGACG
This sequence comes from Rhipicephalus microplus, assembly GCF_043290135.1. NCBI lineage: Eukaryota > Metazoa > Arthropoda > Arachnida > Ixodida > Ixodidae > Rhipicephalus > Rhipicephalus microplus. Next base: position 148,911 of record NW_027464799.1, read on the forward strand.
CGTTTTTTTTTTTTCTTTCGCCCCGGCTGACGCAGTTTTCGCGCCGCCCCGGCTGACGCGGTTTCGTGCCGCCCCGGCAGACGCGGTTTTTTGCGCCGCCCCGGCTGACGCGGTTTTTGCCGCCCCGGCTGACGCAGTTCGGACTTAGCACTTTTCGGCTGTGCCTGGCTGGCGGCCCACTCACTCGATCGCCATGTCTGTTTGCCACAGTTTTCCCGGTGGTGCCGCACCCGGGCTCGCCCCGGCTGACGCAGTTTTCGCGCCGCCCCGGCTGACGCGGTTTCGTGCCGCCCCGGCAGACGCGGTTTTCGCGCCGCCCCGGCTGACGCGGTTTCGTGCCGCCCCGGCAGATGCAGTTCGGACTTAGCACTTTTCGGCTGTGCCTGGCTGGCGGCCCACTCACTCGATCGCCATGTCTGTTTGCCACAGTTTTCCCGGTGGTGCCGCACCCGGGCTCGCCCCGGCTGACGCAGTTTTCGCGCCGCCCCGGCTGACGCGGTTTCGTGCCGCCCCGGCAGACGCGGTTTTCGCGCCGCCCCGGCTGACGCGGTTTCGTGCCGCCCCGGCAGACGCAGTTCGGACTTAGCACTTTTCGGCTGTGCCTGGCTGGCGGCCCACTCACTCGATCGCCATGTCTGTTTGCCACAGTTTTCCCGGTGGTGCCGCACCCGGGCTCGCCCCGGCTGACGCAGTTTTCGCGCCGCCCCGGCTGACGCGGTTTCGTGCCGCCCCGGCAGACGCGGTTTTCGCGCCGCCCCGGCTGACGCGGTTTCGTGCCGCCCCGGCAGACGCAGTTCGGACTTAGCACTTTTCGGCTGTGCCTGGCTGGCGGCCCACTCACTCGATCGCCATGTCTGTTTGCCACAGTTTTCCCGGTGGTGCCGCACCCGGGCTCGCCCCGGCTGACGCAGTTTTCGCGCCGCCCCGGCTGACGCGGTTTCGTGCCGCCCCGGCAGACGCGGTTTTCGCGCCGCCCCGGCTGACGCGGTTTCGTGCCGCCCCGGCAGACGCAGTTCGGACTTAGCACTTTTCGGCTGTGCCTGGCTGGCGGCCCACTCACTCAATCGCCATGTCTGTTTGCCACAGTTTTCCCGGTGGTGCCGCACCCGGGCTCGCCCCGGCTGACGCAGTTTTCGCGCCGCCCCGGCTGACGCGGTTTCGTGCCGCCCCGGCAGACGCGGTTTTCGCGCCGCCCCGGCTGACGCGGTTTCGTGCCGCCCCGGCAGACGCAGTTCGGACTTAGCACTTTTCGGCTGTGCCTGGCTGGCGGCCCACTCACTCGATCGCCATGTCTGTTTGCCACAGTTTTCCCGGTGGTGCCGCACCCGGGCTCGCCCCGGCAGACGCGTTTTTTTTTTTCTTTCGCCCCGGCTGACGCAGTTTTCGCGCCGCCCCGGCTGACGCGGTTTCGTGCCGCCCCGGCAGACGCGGTTTTTTGCGCCGCCCCGGCTGACGCGGTTTTTGCCGCCCCGGCTGACGCAGTTCGGACTTAGCACTTTTCGGCTGTGCCTGGCTGGCGGCCCACTCACTCGATCGCCATGTCTGTTTGCCACAGTTTTCCCGGTGGTGCCGCACCCGGGCTCGCCCCGGCTGACGCAGTTTTCGCGCCGCCCCGGCTGACGCGGTTTCGTGCCGCCCCGGCAGACGCGGTTTTCGCGCCGCCCCGGCTGACGCGGTTTCGTGCCGCCCCGGCAGACGCAGTTCGGACTTAGCACTTTTCGGCTGTGCCTGGCTGGCGGCCCACTCACTCGATCGCCATGTCTGTTTGCCACAGTTTTCCCGGTGGTGCCGCACCCGGGCTCGCCCCGGCTGACGCAGTTTTCGCGCCGCCCCGGCTGACGCGGTTTCGTGCCGCCCCGGCAGACGCGGTTTTCGCGCCGCCCCGGCTGACGCGGTTTCGTGCCGCCCCGGCAGACGCAGTTCGGACTTAGCACTTTTCGGCTGTGCCTGGCTGGCGGCCCACTCACTCGATCGCCATGTCTGTTTGCCACAGTTTTCCCGGTGGTGCCGCACCCGGGCTCGCCCCGGCAGACGCGTTTTTTTTTTCTTTCGCCCCGGCTGACGCAGTTTTCGCGCCGCCCCGGCTGACGCGGTTTCGTGCCGCCCCGGCAGACGCGGTTTTTTTGCGCCGCCCCGGCTGACGCGGTTTTTGCCGCCCCGGCTGACGCAGTTCGGACTTGGCACTTTTTGGCTGAGCCTGGCTGGTGGCCCACTCACTCGATCGCCATGTCTGTTAGCCACAGTTTTCCCGGTGGTGCCGCACCCGGGCTCGCCCCGGCTGACGCAGTTTTCGCGCCGCCCCGGCAGACGCGGTTTTCGCGCCGCCCCGGCTGACGCGGTTTTTGCCGCCCCGGCTGAACGCGGTTTCGTGCCGCCCCGGCAGACGCAGTTCGGACTTAGCACTTTTCGGCTGTGCCTGGCTGGCGGCCCACTCACTCGATCGCCATGTCTGTTTGCCACAGTTTTCCCGGTGGTGCCGCACCCGGGCTCGCCCCGGCTGACGCAGTTTTCGCGCCGCCCCGGCTGACGCGGTTTCGTGCCGCCCCGGCAGACGCGGTTTTCGCGCCGCCCCGGCTGACGCGGTTTCGTGCCGCCCCGGCAGACGCAGTTCGGACTTAGCACTTTTCGGCTGTGCCTGGCTGGCGGCCCACTCACTCGATCGCCATGTCTGTTTGCCACAGTTTTCCCGGTGGTGCCGCACCCGGGCTCGCCCCGGCTGACGCAGTTTTCGCGCCGCCCCGGCTGACGCGGTTTCGTGCCGCCCCGGCAGACGCGGTTTTCGCGCCGCCCCGGCTGACGCGGTTTCGTGCCGCCCCGGCAGACGCAGTTCGGACTTAGCACTTTTCGGCTGTGCCTGGCTGGCGGCCCACTCACTCGATCGCCATGTCTGTTTGCCACAGTTTTCCCGGTGGTGCCGCACCCGGGCTCGCCCCGGCTGACGCAGTTTTCGCGCCGCCCCGGCTGACGCGGTTTCGTGCCGCCCCGGCAGACGCGGTTTTCGCGCCGCCCCGGCTGACGCGGTTTCGTGCCGCCCCGGCAGACGCAGTTCGGACTTAGCACCTTTCGGCTGTGCCTGGCTGGCGGCCCACTCACTCGATCGCCATGTCTGTTTGCCACAGTTTTCCCGGTGGTGCCGCACCCGGGCTCGCCCCGGCAGACGCGTTTTTTTTTTTCTTTCGCCCCGGCTGACGCAGTTTTCGCGCCGCCCCGGCTGACGCGGTTTCGTGCCGCCCCGGCAGACGCGGTTTTTTGCGCCGCCCCGGCTGACGCGGTTTTTGCCGCCCCGGCTGACGCAGTTCGGACTTAGCACTTTTCGGCTGTGCCTGGCTGGCGGCCCACTCACTCGATCGCCATGTCTGTTTGCCACAGTTTTCCCGGTGGTGCCGCACCCGGGCTCGCCCCGGCTGACGCAGTTTTCGCGCCGCCCCGGCTGACGCGGTTTCGTGCCGCCCCGGCAGACGCGGTTTTCGCGCCGCCCCGGCTGACGCGGTTTCGTGCCGCCCCGGCAGACGCAGTTCGGACTTAGCACTTTTCGGCTGTGCCTGGCTGGCGGCCCACTCACTCGATCGCCATGTCTGTTTGCCACAGTTTTCCCGGTGGTGCCGCACCCGGGCTCGCCCCGGCTGACGCAGTTTTCGCGCCGCCCCGGCTGACGCGGTTTCGTGCCGCCCCGGCAGACGCGGTTTTCGCGCCGCCCCGGCTGACGCGGTTTCGTGCCGCCCCGGCAGACGCAGTTCGGACTTAGCACTTTTCGGCTGTGCCTGGCTGGCGGCCCACTCACTCGATCGCCATGTCTGTTTGCCACAGTTTTCCCGGTGGTGCCGCACCCGGGCTCGCCCCGGCAGACGCGTTTTTTTTTTCTTTCGCCCCGGCTGACGCAGTTTTCGCGCCGCCCCGGCTGACGCGGTTTCGTGCCGCCCCGGCAGACGCGGTTTTTTTGCGCCGCCCCGGCTGACGCGGTTTTTGCCGCCCCGGCTGACGCAGTTCGGACTTGGCACTTTTTGGCTGAGCCTGGCTGGTGGCCCACTCACTCGATCGCCATGTCTGTTAGCCACAGTTTTCCCGGTGGTGCCGCACCCGGGCTCGCCCCGGCTGACGCAGTTTTCGCGCCGCCCCGGCAGACGCGGTTTTCGCGCCGCCCCGGCTGACGCGGTTTTTGCCGCCCCGGCTGACGCAGTTCGGACTTGGCACTTTTTGGGCTGAGCCTGGCTGGCGGCCCACTCACTCGATCGCCATGTCTGTTTGCCACAGTCTTCCCGGTGGTGCCGCACCCGGGCTCGCCCCGGCAGACGCGTTTTTTTTTTCTTTCGCCCCGGCAGACGTGGTTCCCCCCCCCCCCCCCCTTTTCGCTCGCCCCGGCTGACGAGGTTTTCGCGCCGCCCCGGCTGACGCAGTTTTCGCGCCGCCCCGGCTGACGCGGTTTCGTGCCGCCCCGGCTGACGCGGTTTTCGCGCCGCCCCGGCTGACGCGGTTTTTGCGTCGCCCCGGCTGACACGGTTCGGACTTTGCACTTTTCGGCTGTGCCTGGCTGGCGGCCCACTCACTCGATCGCCATGTCTGTTTGCCACAGTTTTCCCGGTGGTGCCGCACCCGGGCTTGCCCCGGCAGACGCGTTTTTTTTTTTTCTTTTCGCCCCGGCTGACGCAGTTTTCGCCCCGCCCCGGCTGACGCGGTTTCGTGCCGCCCCGGCAGACGCGGTTTTTTGCGCCGCCCCGGCTGACGCGGTTTTTGCCGCCCCGGCTGACGCAGTTCGGACTTTGCACTTTTTGGCTGAGCCTGGCTGGCGGCCCACTCACTCGATCGCCATGTCTGTTTGCCACAGTTTTCCCGGTGGTGCCGCACCCGGGCTCGCCCCGGCAGACGCGTTTTTTTTTTCCTTCGCCCCGGCAGACGTGGTTCCCCCCCCCCCCCCCTCCGTCTTTCTTTTTGTTTTTTTTTTCGCCGCGGCTGAAGTGGATTTTTCGGTGCCTCGACGCCCCGGTAGTCGCGGTTTTTCCGTTTCCGCACGGCCCCGGCTGACGCTGCTCGGTCACAGTCGCCTTTTGTGAGGATTGCAGACTTCTTGAGCGCGGGTGTTTTTTTTTTGTTGTTGTTGTTGTTTTATTACGCATTCGCTCCAGCAGACGCTGTTTAGACTTTTTGTTTCCTCTTTTATCCTGCGACGAGGTGACGAGGTTTATTCGGTGCCCCGCCGCCCCGGCTGAAGTGATTTTTCCTGTCCCGTGCCGCCCCGGCTGACGCGGTTGGGACTTCGCGTTTGTTCGGCCGCCACGGGTTTTGGCGCACTCGCTCGGTTGCTTGTTGTTGCCACTTGTTGCGAACCCAGGTTTCTTGAGCGAGCGCGGGCGTTTTTTCTTCCTTTCTTTCTTTGTTCTATGTGTTAGCGAATCGGCCTTTAATATCACACGAGGACTCACAACCAACAATTTTCAGTTTGAAGTGTAAAAAATCTGCAGGTGTTGACGTAACTGACTTGCCCCGTACCCTTGAGTACATCCATGAAGTTCTCGTAGTACTACTAAATCGCATTATTCCAAGTGGAGAAATTCCCATAAACTTGCAAACCTCTACACGAAAATCGGTGCGCGTGATAAAGTTGAAAATTATCGTCCGATATCAAATGTGCCTTCTATAACACAAATTCTAGGAAAAAAAAAAAAAAACACTTGTTCGCCGTTTTCTGCGCCGTGACTGGCAGCACTCCGGCGAAGCGAAACGGGGTCGATTCGAGCACGATATCGGCGTCTTTCGACGTGCTCGCCGGCGACCGTCGCACGAGTACGTCGCACGAGCGCGTCTGCCGGGGCGCCGTTTGCGAAGCCGACGCAAAAGTGGGAACCGCCGCTCGGATGATCGCCGCTTTCGGCAGAGTGAGTGTTGGCACTCCGGGGAAGCGAAACAGCGTGAATGCGCCCACGAAATCGGCGTATTTTGAAGTGCCCGCCGGCGACCGTCGCACGAGTACGGTAAACCGCGTCAGCCGGGGCGTAGTTCGGGACGCCGACGAAAAAGTGGGAAGCGCAACTCGGATCTTCGCCGTTTTTGCAGGAGTGAGTGGCGGCCCTCCTGCGAGACCAAGAAGCATCGATTCGTGCACGAATTCGGCGCCTTTCGACGTGATCGCCGGCGACCGTCGCTCGAGTAGGGCAAACCGCGTCTGCCGGGGCGGGCTTCGGGACGCCGATGCGAAAGTGGGAAACGCTGCTCGGATGTTCGCCGTTTTTGGCCGAGTGAGTGCTGGCACTCGGGCGAAGCCAAACGGGGCCGATTACGGCACGATATCGGCGTCTTTCGACGTGCCCGGCGGCGACCGTCGCACGAGTACGGTAAACCGCGTCAGCCCGGGCGGAGTTCGGGACGCCGATGCGAAAGTGGAGAACGCCGCTCGGATCTTCGCCGTTTTTGGAGGAGTGAGTGGCGGCACTCCGGAGAAGCCAAGGAGCGCCAATTAGCGCACGATATCGGCGTCTTTCGACGCGCTCGCCGGCGACCGTCGAACGAGTAGGGCAAACCGCGTCTGCCGGGGCGGGGTTTACGACGCCGACGCAAAAGTGGGAACCGCCGCTCGGATGTTGGCCGTTTTTGGCAGAGTGAGTGCTGGCACACCGGCGACGCGAAAGAGCGCGAAAGCGCCCACGAAAGTGGCGTATTTGGACGTGCTTGACGGCGACCGCTGCAGGAGTACGAAAAACCACGTCAGCCGGGGCGAGCGACCCACGGCGGTCTGGGTGCTTATCGCTGCTATTATAGGGGCACCCCGGCAGACGCAGAAAAAAAAAATTTTTTTTCGACCTTCTTTTTTGCTGGTCGAGCTCGGGTAACCCAGGTCGCAATGGGAGCCGCGCACGAAAGCGGCGTCGCGAGACGCGTTCGCGGTCGCTAGTCGCACGAGCTCGGCAACCGCGTCAGCCGGCGCGGAGTTCGGGATGCCGACGGCTAAGTGGGTACCGCTGCTCGGATGTTCGCCGTTTTTGGCCGAGTGAGTGCTGGCACTCCGGCGAAGCGAAACGGGGCCGATTCGGGCACGATATCGGCGTATTTCGACGTGCTCGCCGGCGACCGTCGCACGAGTACGGCAAAGCGCGTCTGCCGGGGCGAGGTTTGCGATGCCGACGAAAAAGTGGGAAGCGCCGCTCGGATCTTCGCCGTTTTTGCAGGAGTGAGTGGCGGCCCTCCTGCGAGACCAAGAAGCATCGACTCGCGCACGATATCGGTGTCTTTCGACGTGCCCGCCGGCCACCGCCGCACGAGTACGGCAAACCGCGTATGCCGGGGCGGGGTTGGCGACGCCGACGCAAAAGTGGGAACCGCCACTAGGATGTTCGCCGTTTTTGGCAGAGTGAGTGCTGGCACACCGGCGACGCGAAAGAGCGCGAAAGCGCCCACGAAAGTGGCGTATTTGGACGTGCTTGACGGCGACCGCTGCAGGAGTACGAAAAACCACGTCAGCCGGGGCGAGCGACCCACGGCGGTCTGGGTGCTTATCGCTGCTATTATAGGGGCACCCCGGCAGACGCAGAAAAAAAAAATTTTTTTTCGACCTTCTTTTTTGCTGGTCGAGCTCGGGTAACCCAGGTCGCAATGGGAGCCGCGCACGAAAGCGGCGTCGCGAGACGCGTTCGCGGTCGCTAGTCGCACGAGCTCGGCAACCGCGTCAGCCGGCGCGGAGTTCGGGATGCCGACGGCTAAGTGGGTACCGCTGCTCGGATGTTCGCCGTTTTTGGCCGAGTGAGTGCTGGCACTCCGGCGAAGCGAAACGGGGCCGATTCGGGCACGATATCGGCGTATTTCGACGTGCTCGCCGGCGACCGTCGCACGAGTACGGCAAAGCGCGCCTGCCGGGGCGAGGTTTGCGATGCCGACGAAAAAGTGGGAAGCGCCGCTCGGATCTTCGCCGTTTTTGCAGGAGTGAGTGGCGGCCCTCCTGCGAGACCAAGAAGCATCGACTCGCGCACGATATCGGTGTCTTTCGACGTGCCCGCCGGCCACCGCCGCACGAGTACGGCAAACCGCGTATGCCGGGGCGGGGTTGGCGACGCCGACGCAAAAGTGGGAACCGCCACTAGGATGTTCGCCGTTTTTGGCAGAGTGAGTGCTGGCACTCCGGCGAAGCGAAAGAGCGCGAAAGCGCCCACGAAAGTGGCGTATTTGGACGTGCTTGACGGCGACCGCTGCAGGAGTACGAAAAACCACGTCAGCCGGGGCGAGCGACCCACGGCGGTCTGGGTGCTTATCGCTGCTATTATAGGGGCACCCCGGCAGACGCAGAAAAAAAAAATTTTTTTTCGACCTTCTTTTTTGCTGGTCGAGCTCGGGTAACCCAGGTCGCAATGGGAGCCGCGCACGAAAGCGGCGTCGCGAGACGCGTTCGCGGTCGCTAGTCGCACGAGCTCGGCAACCGCGTCAGCCGGCGCGGAGTTCGGGATGCCGACGGCTAAGTGGGTACCGCTGCTCGGATGTTCGCCGTTTTTGGCCGAGTGAGTGCTGGCACTCCGGCGAAGCGAAACGGGGCCGATTCGGGCACGATATCGGCGTATTTCGACGTGCTCGCCGGCGACCGTCGCACGAGTACGGCAAAGCGCGCCTGCCGGGGCGAGGTTTGCGATGCCGACGAAAAAGTGGGAAGCGCCGCTCGGATCTTCGCCGTTTTTGCAGGAGTGAGTGGCGGCCCTCCTGCGAGACCAAGAAGCATCGACTCGCGCACGATATCGGTGTCTTTCGACGTGCCCGCCGGCCACCGCCGCACGAGTACGGCAAACCGCGTATGCCGGGGCGGGGTTGGCGACGCCGACGCAAAAGTGGGAACCGCCACTAGGATGTTCGCCGTTTTTGGCAGAGTGAGTGCTGGCACTCCGGCGAAGCGAAAGAGCGCGAATGCGCCCACGAAAGTGGCGTGTTTGGACGTGCTTGACGACGACCACCGCAGGAAAACGAAAAACCACGTCAGCCGGGGCGAGCGACCCATGGCGGTCTGGGTGCTTATCGCTGCTATTATAGGGGCACCCCGGCAGACGCAAAAAAAAAAAAAATTTTTTTTCGACATTCTTTCTTGCTCGTCGACCTCGGGTGACCCAGGTCGCAGTGGGAGCCGCGCACGAAAGCGGCGTCGCGAGACGGCTTCGCGGTCGCTAGTCGCACGAGCTCGGCAACCGCGTCTGCCGGGGCGGAGTTCGGGACGCCGACGGCTAAGTGGGAACCGCCGCTCGGATGTTCGCCGTTTGTGGCCGAGTGAGTGCTGGCACTCCGGCGAAGCCAAACGGGGCCGATTCCGGCACGATATCGGCGTCTTTCTACGTGCTCGCCGGCGACCGTCGCACGAGTACGGCAAAGTGCGTCTGCCGGGGCGGGGTTTGCGACGCGTACGCAATAGTGAGAACCGTCGCTCGGATGTTCGTCGTCTTTCGCCGAGCCAGTGCTGGCACTCCGGCGAAGCCGAACGGAGCCGATTCGGGCACGATATCGGCGTCTTTCCACGTGCTCGCCGGCGACCGTCGCACGAGTACGGTAAACCGCGTCAGCCGGGGCGGAGTTCGGGACGCCGATGCGAAAGTGGGAAGCGCCGCTCGGATCTTCGCCGTTTTTGGAGGAGTCAGTGGCGGCACTCCGGTGAAGCCAAGGTGCGCCAATTCGCGCACGATATCGGCGTCTTTCGACGTGCCCGCCGGCCACCGTCGCACGAGTACGGCAAACCTCGTCTGCCGGGGCGGGGTTTGCGACGCCGACGCAAAAGTGGGAACCGCCGCTCGGATGTTCGCCGTTTTTGGCAGAGTGAGTGCTGGCACTCCGGCGAAGCGAAAGAGCGTGAATGCGCCCACGAAAGTAGCGTATTTGGACGTGCTTGACGGCGACCGCCGCAGGAGTACGAAAAACCACGTCAGCCGGGGCGAGCGACCCACGGCGGTCTGGGTGCTTATCGCTGCTATTATAGGGGCACCCCGGCAGACGCAGAAAGAAAAAAAAAAAAAATGGGGACATGGCGTGCGTCACCGTGCGGCTTCGCAGCGTTGCCGAAGTCGCCGAGCCCTTCGACTGAGCCGAACGGCGGACAGGGAACGTTGGTCGGCCGTTCTAACCTGTCGGTGCCACGCCGAGACGTCGTTAAGGAAAACCGCGTCGTGGGCCTCTACGACGCCGTCGAGTCGTTGTACGTTTGGTGTCCAGCGTGTCGGCGGCGAGTAGCGGACACGTCGTTCACGACTTCGGTCTTTCGCAGTCGACGCGAACTTGCGGAGAGTCGTGGTGCCTCACGTTTTCGGCAGAAACCGCGGCGGAATTTTCCCGTGCGTGCGCGCACGACCTCGGTGCTGTGCCGTCAGCGTAGTGTTGCACAAACTCGTGGCCTACCCAAGGTGCGGTACGTTTGCGGCCGTATCCTCGGTGGGAATTTCGTGAGTAGGGTCGCAAATTCTACGACCTCGGCGGGTTTGAGAGCGACGTAGACTTGTGGCACGCTCAACGTGCCACACGTTTCGGGGCACACCCGCGGTGAAATTTTCTCGAGTACGCTCGTATTAGTGCCCAAGGAGGTCTGGGTACTTATCGCTGCTATTATGTGGGGGTTCTCGTGAGCGGCGTACGCGAAAGCGACCGGGTGTCTGATATGCGGCGGGCTTCGGCCTCGTCAAGCGTGTCCTCGGGTCTGCTCCAGGGGAATCCACGGCAGTCGTCTGCAGCCTCATCCGCTTGATGCGTTAGGGGCTGGTTGTCGGACGGTGCCGTTTTACCACGATATCGAGGTGTGTTCCGTGTCGTCCTCGGGCGATTCAGATGCGAAAGCGCCGAAGACGCGGGCGTGACCCGTCGTCTGGCGGCTTTGCAGTCTCGGCTCCGTTGCTAGTTCCGGCCGGTCCACCGACAGTGCAGCGGGCTTGGGCAACCCGCACGGCGCGACCGAGTCGATGCAACGAAAAAGAGCGAGCATGAACGTGCTTCTTGCCGCACGGCTCCCACTCGTCTTTCGGGAAGGTTGTGCCGTAGCGAGCTCGAACGCCGTCATCTCGGAGTGCAAAATAAGCGTGTTGGGGCGCCTGAAGGTGGCCTCCGCCGCACACAGACTGCGTCCGGCCCGCCGAAGGCGAGGACGGACGCGCAGTCGAACGATTACCTGGTTGATCCTGCCAGTAATCATATGCTTGTCTCAAAGATTAAGCCATGCATGTCTAAGTACATGCCGAAATAAGGCGAAACCGCGAATGGCTCATTAAATCAGTTATGGTTCCTTAGATCGTTTCTTCCTACTTGGATAACTGTGGCAATTCTAGAGCTAATACATGCAGTGAGCCTGGAGCCCTTTGGGTAACGGGTGCTTTTATTAGACCAAGATCGATCGGGTTTCGGCCCGTATTGTGTGGTGACTCTGGATAACTTTGTGCTGATCGCATGGCCACGAGCCGGCGACGTTTCTTTCAAGTGTCTGCCTTATCAACTTTCGATGGTAGGTTACTTGCTTACCATGGTTGTTACGGGTAACGGAGAATCAGGGTTCGATTCCGGAGAGGGAGCCTGAGAAACGGCTACCACATCCAAGGAAGGCAGCAGGCGCGCAAATTACCCACTCCCGGCACGGGGAGGTAGTGACGAAAAATAACAATACGGGACTCTTTTGAGGCCCCGTAATTGAAATGAGTACACTCTAAATCCTTTAACGAGGATCAATTGGAGGGCAAGTCTGGTGCCAGCAGCCGCGGTAATTCCAGCTCCAATAGCGTATACTAAAGCTGCTGCGGTTAAAAAGCTCGTAGTTGGATCTCAGTTCCAGACGAGTAGTGCATCTACCCGATGCGACGGCTCGGACTGAACATCATGCCGGTTCTTTCTTGGTGCACTTCATTGTGTGCCTCGAGATGGCCGGTGCTTTTACTTTGAAAAAATTAGAGTGCTCAACGCAGGCGAGTCGCCTGAATAAACTTGCATGGAATAATAGAACAAGACCTCGTTTCTGTTCTGTTGGTTTTTGGAATACGAGGTAATGATTAAGAGGGACGGACGGGGGCATTCGTATTGCGGCGCTAGAGGTGAAATTCTTGGACCGTCGCAAGACGAACTACTGCGAAAGCATTTGCCAAGAATGTTTTCATTGATCAAGAACGAAAGTCAGAGGTTCGAAGGCGATCAGATACCGCCCTAGTTCTGACCATAAACGATGCCAACCAGCGATCCGCCTGAGTTACTCAAATGACTCGGCGGGCAGCTTCCGGGAAACCAAAGTATTTGGGTTCCGGGGGAAGTATGGTTGCAAAGCTGAAACTTAAAGGAATTGACGGAAGGGCACCACCAGGAGTGGAGCCTGCGGCTTAATTTGACTCAACACGGGAAAACTTACCCGGCCCGGACACTGGGAGGATTGACAGATTGAGAGCTCTTTCTTGATTCGGTGGATGGTGGTGCATGGCCGTTCTTAGTTGGTGGAGCGATTTGTCTGGTTAATTCCGATAACGAACGAGACTCTAGCCTATTAAATAGGTGCGGGGTTCCCAGCACCTTACAACCTTCTTAGAGGGACAAGCGGCTCCTAGCCGCACGAAACAGAGCAATAACAGGTCTGTGATGCCCTTAGATGTCCGGGGCCGCACGCGCGCTACACTGAAGGAAGCAGCGTGTCTTTATCCCTGTCTGAAAAGACTGGGTAACCCGTGGAACTTCTTTCGTGATTGGGATAGGGGCTTGCAATTGTTCCCCTTGAACGAGGAATTCCCAGTAAGCGCGAGTCATAAGCTCGCGTTGATTACGTCCCTGCCCTTTGTACACACCGCCCGTCGCTACTACCGATTGAATGATTTAGTGAGGTCTTCGGACCGATGTCCGGCGCGGCCTTTCGGTTGCGCCGGTCTGTTGGAAAGATGACCAAACTTGATCATTTAGAGGAAGTAAAAGTCGTAACAAGGTTTCCGTAGGTGAACCTGCGGAAGGATCATTAACGGATTGTGAAGGGTGAGCGCCTCAGCTGCGTCTGCGCCCGACACTTTCTGCCGCTGACCCCGTTTGGACGCGGGGTCGGCTTTTCCCCACGGGGCTGCCTGAATGTGGAGCGGCACCCCGTGACAAATTGTTGCGCCCAGCGGACGCCAACACCGCGACCTTGGACGGTCGGCCAGGTGGCGGACGCGGGTACAAACGGCGCAACGCACTCATAGGTCGGCTTTCGACCCGCCACTGCACCGTGGCTCGAAGCGCTCGAAATGCGCGACCCGACCGCTGCGGGACCGCCTAGTACTGTAAACAGGAGCGGCGGAGCGCGAACGGCGAGTCGTGGTTACGTCGGTAGAAGGCGAGGCTGCGCGTTCCCGAAACGCCAGCCGAGTGCCCTCCCGACCGTTCGAGCGTGCAAGAACGAGACCCGACAATCGCGCGGCGACTGCCAAGTACGAGAGGAACGGCACAAGCGTCGGCGGTCGGTCAAGGAACTGGCGATGTGACGGGTCCGCTGTGCACCAGTGCATACCGTCCCGCCGTCCGCGGCAAGCGCCTCCGCGTCCTCGGGTGACGGAGGCTGCCGGTCGGTTCTTGCAGGCGAGGGATCTCGCTGGCACCGGTTCGCGTTGACGCGCGGCCGGTCATGGCACGGCGATGCGACGGCCGAGGTGCGCAGTACTCGATGGAGGAACCGCACGCTCCGATGACCGTCCCGCCCTCCGCGGCGTATGCGTACCGACCGTAATGGTTGCAGCAGCGCCGGCCGGCTTTTGAATTCGCCACACGAAACACGGTGCGAGATCGCGGTTAGGGGAGCGTCGACGTTGCCAGGCGTTTTGCTTGCTGCCGAGGGAAAGGCGGCACGGCCACGTCGCGCTCGTCGCGATTAGCGGGTCTGCGCGCTTTGGGAAGGTGCCGCAACGACTTGCCGAAAGAGGAAGCACGGAAGAACGAGGGACTTGGACGTCCCGACAATTGAACGCACTTGCGGCCAGGCCCTTGCTGGCTTCGTTCTTCCGCCTCGAGTAGGCTCGTACGCGGCTCCGGCGCCGAAAGTGGTCCTTGGCACCGACTTCGGTGGACGTGGGAAGTGCCGCGCAAGTACGGCGCGCCTGGCTCCACCTGTTGGCTAAAGTAGGCAGCCGGATCGGCATTTTGGTGTGCGGTGGCAAACCGTGGATGCGAAAAAAGCTTGTGCGATTTCGTGGAACAAAAAGCGGGGGTCCCCCTTTTTATGCGGAGGAGACCGACCCGCCTGCCGTGGTGAACCGCGACGCCACGGTAAAAACGGGAGAGGCTTGTCGATGGGACCGTGCATCCCGCGCTCCACGGAGGCCGGGAGGCGGCCGCCCGAGGAAATGTGTAGCCGTCGAGGCCCGCATCTGCGTGCACTCTTATCCAAATGGGTGTACCGCAGGCATTTTCTGGTTAGGCGGGCCAATGAGAGCGAGCACACAACGATACCTACGGGTCCGGCTTGGAGAACCGGCTTCGACGCCTCCCGAGTATTTATAGAGGGGTGGACCACGAAAGCACTCGCAAGTAGCGAAAGCGAAACGCCGTCCGAAACACACCGTTTGCTCGATTTGCGGCAGCCGAAAAAGGCGCGGCAGAGTTTTGGAGTCCAAGCGTGCGCTGAAAAGCGCCCTTCTTGGCCACTGTTTGGCCGAGTGCCAGAAACGTTTGGTTTTGACTGTACGGAATTGAACAAACACTTTTTCACGACTCTAAGCGGTGGATCACTCGGTTCTCGGGTCGATGAAGAACGCAGCCAGCTGCGAGACTTGGTGTGAATTGCAGGACACACTGAGCACTGATTCTTTGAACGCACATTGCGGCCTTGGGTCTTCCCTTGGCTTCGTCTGTCTGAGGGTCGGATCACATATCAAGAGAGCCTTCGGCGCACAAGGGAACGTGAGCCGTCGACTCGTTTTGACCGCGTCGGCAACACGGACAGCACGCTGAACACCTCACAGCGAGCGCCAACAGCGGCCACTCAAGGGCGAGACGGTGGCGACCGTCGTGCCAGAGCCCAACCGAAACGGGGGCGACCGACTGCATTGAGGATGTGGCACCTCGTTGAGACCGCCGCAGGACTTCGAGTCGGAAGGAAGCCTGCAGGGAAAGTGCGGTCGAGGTTGCGTACTCCTCTCTGCGACCGGGCGCGCAAGAGCTGCGAGAGCCACGGACGCGCAACTTTAACGCACGGTAAACACGAGGAGCGAAAGCCGGCCAGCAAAGCTTCTCCAGCCGTGCGCAAAGTGCGCGAGATCGCAGCCTTGCGTTGCGCTTGTTGCCCTCGAAGTAAGCAGGGTGTCCCGTAGACCGGGCGCTCGAACACGCTGCGGGGCCGTGCCTCCTCCAGGCTTTGCCGCGCGAACAGGGAACGTTCGCGCGCAAAGCGCAGGGAGGTGAGGAGGCTGCGCCCGACGTTTGCGGTTCGCTGCGTACGCGGTTGATGCGGAGAGCACGGCGCGACGACTTGCCGCGAAGCGGAAAAAGTCTCCCGCACGAGTTGGCGAAACGTTGGCGAAGCTTAAGGCGTTCTCGTCGTAGTCCGCCGTCGGTCTAAGTGCTTCGCAGTTCCCGTCCCGTTCAAAAAACTGGGCCACTCCAGTTGGGGCGGGGGCGACGCTACACGAGACGATGCCTCTCGCCAGGCTGCGTGGCTGCCCTTGCGGCGGCGGCGACTGGCCTCGGCGGTGTTTGGGCTTTCGACACGGTCGTTTATCACGCAACTGCTCGGACGACGCACGCGCGCAGCGGAATGCCGCTTGCCAGCCTTGTGAAGATGTGACCCTGTACAGGGTTGCGGGCGCACTTGGTAGGGCGTCGTACTCGGTTCGCGATGGGTTTACGAACGTGTCCCGTCACTTCCACGTCACACCGGTTGTGCGCCGCACGCGTGCAGCGGGGAAGCCGATTGCCAGCCTTGTGAAGAAGTGGCCCTGTACAGGGTTGCGGGCGCACTTGGTAGGGCGAGCGCACGCGGTCGTGCAGGAAGTTGATGGAAGCGAATGTATCCGCTGTCGACCTCAGATCAGGCGAGACAACCCGCTGAATTTAAGCATATCACTAAGCGGAGGAAAAGAAACCAACAGGGATTCCCCGAGTAGCTGCGAGCGAAACGGGACCGAGCCCAGCACCGAATCCCCCGTCCTTGCAGGCGGTCGGGAAA
>NW_027464799.1:172500-182500 GCF_043290135.1 Rhipicephalus microplus
AACGTCGACGCTCCCCTAACCGCGATCTCGCACCGTGTTTCGTGTGGCGAATTCAAAAGCCGGCCGGCGCTGCTGCAACCATTACGGTCGGTACGCATACGCCGCGGAGGGCGGGACGGTCATCGGAGCGTGCGGTTCCTCCATCGAGTACTGCGCACCTCGGCCGTCGCATCGCCGTGCCATGACCGGCCGCGCGTCAACGCGAACCGGTGCCAGCGAGATCCCTCGCCTGCAAGAACCGACCGGCAGCCTCCGTCACCCGAGGACGCGGAGGCGCTTGCCGCGGACGGCGGGACGGTATGCACTGGTGCACAGCGGACCCGTCACATCGCCAGTTCCTTGACCGACCGCCGACGCTTGTGCCGTTCCTCTCGTACTTGGCAGTCGCCGCGCGATTGTCGGGTCTCGTTCTTGCACGCTCGAACGGTCGGGAGGGCACTCGGCTGGCGTTTCGGGAACGCGCAGCCTCGCCTTCTACCGACGTAACCACGACTCGCCGTTCGCGCTCCGCCGCTCCTGTTTACAGTACTAGGCGGTCCCGCAGCGGTCGGGTCGCGCATTTCGAGCGCTTCGAGCCACGGTGCAGTGGCGGGTCGAAAGCCGACCTATGAGTGCGTTGCGCCGTTTGTACCCGCGTCCGCCACCTGGCCGACCGTCCAAGGTCGCGGTGTTGGCGTCCGCTGGGCGCAACAATTTGTCACGGGGTGCCGCTCCACATTCAGGCAGCCCCGTGGGGAAAAGCCGACCCCGCGTCCAAACGGGGTCAGCGGCAGAAAGTGTCGGGCGCAGACGCAGCTGAGGCGCTCACCCTTCACAATCCGTTAATGATCCTTCCGCAGGTTCACCTACGGAAACCTTGTTACGACTTTTACTTCCTCTAAATGATCAAGTTTGGTCATCTTTCCAACAGACCGGCGCAACCGAAAGGCCGCGCCGGACATCGGTCCGAAGACCTCACTAAATCATTCAATCGGTAGTAGCGACGGGCGGTGTGTACAAAGGGCAGGGACGTAATCAACGCGAGCTTATGACTCGCGCTTACTGGGAATTCCTCGTTCAAGGGGAACAATTGCAAGCCCCTATCCCAATCACGAAAGAAGTTCCACGGGTTACCCAGTCTTTTCAGACAGGGATAAAGACACGCTGCTTCCTTCAGTGTAGCGCGCGTGCGGCCCCGGACATCTAAGGGCATCACAGACCTGTTATTGCTCTGTTTCGTGCGGCTAGGAGCCGCTTGTCCCTCTAAGAAGGTTGTAAGGTGCTGGGAACCCCGCACCTATTTAATAGGCTAGAGTCTCGTTCGTTATCGGAATTAACCAGACAAATCGCTCCACCAACTAAGAACGGCCATGCACCACCATCCACCGAATCAAGAAAGAGCTCTCAATCTGTCAATCCTCCCAGTGTCCGGGCCGGGTAAGTTTTCCCGTGTTGAGTCAAATTAAGCCGCAGGCTCCACTCCTGGTGGTGCCCTTCCGTCAATTCCTTTAAGTTTCAGCTTTGCAACCATACTTCCCCCGGAACCCAAATACTTTGGTTTCCCGGAAGCTGCCCGCCGAGTCATTTGAGTAACGCAGGCGGATCGCTGGTTGGCATCGTTT
This sequence comes from Rhipicephalus microplus, assembly GCF_043290135.1. Classification (NCBI taxonomy): domain Eukaryota; kingdom Metazoa; phylum Arthropoda; class Arachnida; order Ixodida; family Ixodidae; genus Rhipicephalus; species Rhipicephalus microplus. The sequence goes on from NW_027464799.1 coordinate 174,102, forward strand.
ATGGTCAGAACTAGGGCGGTATCTGATCGCCTTCGAACCTCTGACTTTCGTTCTTGATCAATGAAAACATTCTTGGCAAATGCTTTCGCAGTAGTTCGTCTTGCGACGGTCCAAGAATTTCACCTCTAGCGCCGCAATACGAATGCCCCCGTCCGTCCCTCTTAATCATTACCTCGTATTCCAAAAACCAACAGAACAGAAACGAGGTCTTGTTCTATTATTCCATGCAAGTTTATTCAGGCGACTCGCCTGCGTTGAGCACTCTAATTTTTTCAAAGTAAAAGCACCGGCCATCTCGAGGCACACAATGAAGTGCACCAAGAAAGAACCGGCATGATGTTCAGTCCGAGCCGTCGCATCGGGTAGATGCACTACTCGTCTGGAACTGAGATCCAACTACGAGCTTTTTAACCGCAGCAGCTTTAGTATACGCTATTGGAGCTGGAATTACCGCGGCTGCTGGCACCAGACTTGCCCTCCAATTGATCCTCGTTAAAGGATTTAGAGTGTACTCATTTCAATTACGGGGCCTCAAAAGAGTCCCGTATTGTTATTTTTCGTCACTACCTCCCCGTGCCGGGAGTGGGTAATTTGCGCGCCTGCTGCCTTCCTTGGATGTGGTAGCCGTTTCTCAGGCTCCCTCTCCGGAATCGAACCCTGATTCTCCGTTACCCGTAACAACCATGGTAAGCAAGTAACCTACCATCGAAAGTTGATAAGGCAGACACTTGAAAGAAACGTCGCCGGCTCGTGGCCATGCGATCAGCACAAAGTTATCCAGAGTCACCACACAATACGGGCCGAAACCCGATCGATCTTGGTCTAATAAAAGCACCCGTTACCCAAAGGGCTCCAGGCTCACTGCATGTATTAGCTCTAGAATTGCCACAGTTATCCAAGTAGGAAGAAACGATCTAAGGAACCATAACTGATTTAATGAGCCATTCGCGGTTTCGCCTTATTTCGGCATGTACTTAGACATGCATGGCTTAATCTTTGAGACAAGCATATGATTACTGGCAGGATCAACCAGGTAATCGTTCGACTGCGCGTCCGTCCTCGCCTTCGGCGGGCCGGACGCAGTCTGTGTGCGGCGGAGGCCACCTTCAGGCGCCCCAACACGCTTATTTTGCACTCCGAGATGACGGCGTTCGAGCTCGCTACGGCACAACCTTCCCGAAAGACGAGTGGGAGCCGTGCGGCAAGAAGCACGTTCATGCTCGCTCTTTTTCGTTGCATCGACTCGGTCGCGCCGTGCGGGTTGCCCAAGCCCGCTGCACTGTCGGTGGACCGGCCGGAACTAGCAACGGAGCCGAGACTGCAAAGCCGCCAGACGACGGGTCACGCCCGCGTCTTCGGCGCTTTCGCATCTGAATCGCCCGAGGACGACACGGAACACACCTCGATATCGTGGTAAAACGGCACCGTCCGACAACCAGCCCCTAACGCATCAAGCGGATGAGGCTGCAGACGACTGCCGTGGATTCCCCTGGAGCAGACCCGAGGACACGCTTGACGAGGCCGAAGCCCGCCGCATATCAGACACCCGGTCGCTTTCGCGTACGCCGCTCACGAGAACCCCCACATAATAGCAGCGATAAGTACCCAGACCTCCTTGGGCACTAATACGAGCGTACTCGAGAAAATTTCACCGCGGGTGTGCCCCGAAACGTGTGGCACGTTGAGCGTGCCACAAGTCTACGTCGCTCTCAAACCCGCCGAGGTCGTAGAATTTGCGACCCTACTCACGAAATTCCCACCGAGGATACGGCCGCAAACGTACCGCACCTTGGGTAGGCCACGAGTTTGTGCAACACTACGCTGACGGCACAGCACCGAGGTCGTGCGCGCACGCACGGGAAAATTCCGCCGCGGTTTCTGCCGAAAACGTGAGGCACCACGACTCTCCGCAAGTTCGCGTCGACTGCGAAAGACCGAAGTCGTGAACGACGTGTCCGCTACTCGCCGCCGACACGCTGGACACCAAACGTACAACGACTCGACGGCGTCGTAGAGGCCCACGACGCGGTTTTCCTTAACGACGTCTCGGCGTGGCACCGACAGGTTAGAACGGCCGACCAACGTTCCCTGTCCGCCGTTCGGCTCAGTCGAAGGGCTCGGCGACTTCGGCAACGCTGCGAAGCCGCACGGTGACGCACGCCATGTCCCCATTTTTTTTTTTTTCTTTCTGCGTCTGCCGGGGTGCCCCTATAATAGCAGCGATAAGCACCCAGACCGCCGTGGGTCGCTCGCCCCGGCTGACGTGGTTTTTCGTACTCCTGCGGCGGTCGCCGTCAAGCACGTCCAAATACGCTACTTTCGTGGGCGCATTCACGCTCTTTCGCTTCGCCGGAGTGCCAGCACTCACTCTGCCAAAAACGGCGAACATCCGAGCGGCGGTTCCCACTTTTGCGTCGGCGTCGCAAACCCCGCCCCGGCAGACGAGGTTTGCCGTACTCGTGCGACGGTGGCCGGCGGGCACGTCGAAAGACGCCGATATCGTGCGCGAATTGGCGCACCTTGGCTTCACCGGAGTGCCGCCACTGACTCCTCCAAAAACGGCGAAGATCCGAGCGGCGCTTCCCACTTTCGCATCGGCGTCCCGAACTCCGCCCCGGCTGACGCGGTTTACCGTACTCGTGCGACGGTCGCCGGCGAGCACGTGGAAAGACGCCGATATCGTGCCCGAATCGGCTCCGTTCGGCTTCGCCGGAGTGCCAGCACTGGCTCGGCGAAAGACGACGAACATCCGAGCGACGGTTCTCACTATTGCGTACGCGTCGCAAACCCCGCCCCGGCAGACGCACTTTGCCGTACTCGTGCGACGGTCGCCGGCGAGCACGTAGAAAGACGCCGATATCGTGCCGGAATCGGCCCCGTTTGGCTTCGCCGGAGTGCCAGCACTCACTCGGCCACAAACGGCGAACATCCGAGCGGTGGTTCCCACTTAGCCGTCGGCGTCCCGAACTCCGCCCCGGCAGACGCGGTTGCCGAGCTCGTGCGACTAGCGACCGCGAAGCCGTCTCGCGACGCCGCTTTCGTGCGCGGCTCCCACTGCGACCTGGGTCACCCGAGGTCGACGAGCAAGAAAGAATGTCGAAAAAAAATTTTTTTTTTTTTGCGTCTGCCGGGGTGCCCCTATAATAGCAGCGATAAGCACCCAGACCGCCATGGGTCGCTCGCCCCGGCTGACGTGGTTTTTCGTTTTCCTGCGGTGGTCGTCGTCAAGCACGTCCAAACACGCCACTTTCGTGGGCGCATTCGCGCTCTTTCGCTTCGCCGGAGTGCCAGCACTCACTCTGCCAAAAACGGCGAACATCCTAGTGGCGGTTCCCACTTTTGCGTCGGCGTCGCCAACCCCGCCCCGGCATACGCGGTTTGCCGTACTCGTGCGGCGGTGGCCGGCGGGCACGTCGAAAGACACCGATATCGTGCGCGAGTCGATGCTTCTTGGTCTCGCAGGAGGGCCGCCACTCACTCCTGCAAAAACGGCGAAGATCCGAGCGGCGCTTCCCACTTTTTCGTCGGCATCGCAAACCTCGCCCCGGCAGACGCGCTTTGCCGTACTCGTGCGACGGTCGCCGGCGAGCACGTCGAAATACGCCGATATCGTGCCCGAATCGGCCCCGTTTCGCTTCGCCGGAGTGCCAGCACTCACTCGGCCAAAAACGGCGAACATCCGAGCAGCGGTACCCACTTAGCCGTCGGCATCCCGAACTCCGCGCCGGCTGACGCGGTTGCCGAGCTCGTGCGACTAGCGACCGCGAACGCGTCTCGCGACGCCGCTTTCGTGCGCGGCTCCCATTGCGACCTGGGTTACCCGAGCTCGACCAGCAAAAAAGAAGGTCGAAAAAAAATTTTTTTTTTCTGCGTCTGCCGGGGTGCCCCTATAATAGCAGCGATAAGCACCCAGACCGCCGTGGGTCGCTCGCCCCGGCTGACGTGGTTTTTCGTACTCCTGCAGCGGTCGCCGTCAAGCACGTCCAAATACGCCACTTTCGTGGGCGCTTTCGCGCTCTTTCGCGTCGCCGGTGTGCCAGCACTCACTCTGCCAAAAACGGCGAACATCCTAGTGGCGGTTCCCACTTTTGCGTCGGCGTCGCCAACCCCGCCCCGGCATACGCGGTTTGCCGTACTCGTGCGGCGGTGGCCGGCGGGCACGTCGAAAGACACCGATATCGTGCGCGAGTCGATGCTTCTTGGTCTCGCAGGAGGGCCGCCACTCACTCCTGCAAAAACGGCGAAGATCCGAGCGGCGCTTCCCACTTTTTCGTCGGCATCGCAAACCTCGCCCCGGCAGACGCGCTTTGCCGTACTCGTGCGACGGTCGCCGGCGAGCACGTCGAAATACGCCGATATCGTGCCCGAATCGGCCCCGTTTCGCTTCGCCGGAGTGCCAGCACTCACTCGGCCAAAAACGGCGAACATCCGAGCAGCGGTACCCACTTAGCCGTCGGCATCCCGAACTCCGCGCCGGCTGACGCGGTTGCCGAGCTCGTGCGACTAGCGACCGCGAACGCGTCTCGCGACGCCGCTTTCGTGCGCGGCTCCCATTGCGACCTGGGTTACCCGAGCTCGACCAGCAAAAAAGAAGGTCGAAAAAAAATTTTTTTTTTCTGCGTCTGCCGGGGTGCCCCTATAATAGCAGCGATAAGCACCCAGACCGCCGTGGGTCGCTCGCCCCGGCTGACGTGGTTTTTCGTACTCCTGCAGCGGTCGCCGTCAAGCACGTCCAAATACGCCACTTTCGTGGGCGCTTTCGCGCTCTTTCGCGTCGCCGGTGTGCCAGCACTCACTCTGCCAAAAACGGCCAACATCCGAGCGGCGGTTCCCACTTTTGCGTCGGCGTCGTAAACCCCGCCCCGGCAGACGCGGTTTGCCCTACTCGTTCGACGGTCGCCGGCGAGCGCGTCGAAAGACGCCGATATCGTGCGCTAATTGGCGCTCCTTGGCTTCTCCGGAGTGCCGCCACTCACTCCTCCAAAAACGGCGAAGATCCGAGCGGCGTTCTCCACTTTCGCATCGGCGTCCCGAACTCCGCCCGGGCTGACGCGGTTTACCGTACTCGTGCGACGGTCGCCGCCGGGCACGTCGAAAGACGCCGATATCGTGCCGTAATCGGCCCCGTTTGGCTTCGCCCGAGTGCCAGCACTCACTCGGCCAAAAACGGCGAACATCCGAGCAGCGTTTCCCACTTTCGCATCGGCGTCCCGAAGCCCGCCCCGGCAGACGCGGTTTGCCCTACTCGAGCGACGGTCGCCGGCGATCACGTCGAAAGGCGCCGAATTCGTGCACGAATCGATGCTTCTTGGTCTCGCAGGAGGGCCGCCACTCACTCCTGCAAAAACGGCGAAGATCCGAGTTGCGCTTCCCACTTTTTCGTCGGCGTCCCGAACTACGCCCCGGCTGACGCGGTTTACCGTACTCGTGCGACGGTCGCCGGCGGGCACTTCAAAATACGCCGATTTCGTGGGCGCATTCACGCTGTTTCGCTTCCCCGGAGTGCCAACACTCACTCTGCCGAAAGCGGCGATCATCCGAGCGGCGGTTCCCACTTTTGCGTCGGCTTCGCAAACGGCGCCCCGGCAGACGCGCTCGTGCGACGTACTCGTGCGACGGTCGCCGGCGAGCACGTCGAAAGACGCCGATATCGTGCTCGAATCGACCCCGTTTCGCTTCGCCGGAGTGCTGCCAGTCACGGCGCAGAAAACGGCGAACAAGTGTTTTTTTTTTTTTTTTCCTAGAATTTGTGTTATAGAAGGCACATTTGATATCGGACGATAATTTTCAACTTTATCACGCGCACCGATTTTCGTGTAGAGGTTTGCAAGTTTATGGGAATTTCTCCACTTGGAATAATGCGATTTAGTAGTACTACGAGAACTTCATGGATGTACTCAAGGGTACGGGGCAAGTCAGTTACGTCAACACCTGCAGATTTTTTACACTTCAAACTGAAAATTGTTGGTTGTGAGTCCTCGTGTGATATTAAAGGCCGATTCGCTAACACATAGAACAAAGAAAGAAAGGAAGAAAAAACGCCCGCGCTCGCTCAAGAAACCTGGGTTCGCAACAAGTGGCAACAACAAGCAACCGAGCGAGTGCGCCAAAACCCGTGGCGGCCGAACAAACGCGAAGTCCCAACCGCGTCAGCCGGGGCGGCACGGGACAGGAAAAATCACTTCAGCCGGGGCGGCGGGGCACCGAATAAACCTCGTCACCTCGTCGCAGGATAAAAGAGGAAACAAAAAGTCTAAACAGCGTCTGCTGGAGCGAATGCGTAATAAAACAACAACAACAACAAAAAAAAAACACCCGCGCTCAAGAAGTCTGCAATCCTCACAAAAGGCGACTGTGACCGAGCAGCGTCAGCCGGGGCCGTGCGGAAACGGAAAAACCGCGACTACCGGGGCGTCGAGGCACCGAAAAATCCACTTCAGCCGCGGCGAAAAAAAAAAACAAAAAGAAAGACGGAGGGGGGGGGGGGAACCACGTCTGCCGGGGCGAAGGAAAAAAAAAAACGCGTCTGCCGGGGCGAGCCCGGGTGCGGCACCACCGGGAAAACTGTGGCAAACAGACATGGCGATCGAGTGAGTGGGCCGCCAGCCAGGCTCAGCCAAAAAGTGCAAAGTCCGAACTGCGTCAGCCGGGGCGGCAAAAACCGCGTCAGCCGGGGCGGCGCAAAAAACCGCGTCTGCCGGGGCGGCACGAAACCGCGTCAGCCGGGGCGGGGCGAAAACTGCGTCAGCCGGGGCGAAAAGAAAAAAAAAAAACGCGTCTGCCGGGGCAAGCCCGGGTGCGGCACCACCGGGAAAACTGTGGCAAACAGACATGGCGATCGAGTGAGTGGGCCGCCAGCCAGGCACAGCCGAAAAGTGCAAAGTCCGAACCGTGTCAGCCGGGGCGACGCAAAAACCGCGTCAGCCGGGGCGGCGCGAAAACCGCGTCAGCCGGGGCGGCACGAAACCGCGTCAGCCGGGGCGGCGCGAAAACTGCGTCAGCCGGGGCGGCGCGAAAACCTCGTCAGCCGGGGCGAGCGAAAAGGGGGGGGGGGGAACCACGTCTGCCGGGGCGAAAGAAAAAAAAAACGCGTCTGCCGGGGCGAGCCCGGGTGCGGCACCACCGGGAAGACTGTGGCAAACAGACATGGCGATCGAGTGAGTGGGCCGCCAGCCAGGCTCAGCCCAAAAAGTGCCAAGTCCGAACTGCGTCAGCCGGGGCGGCAAAAACCGCGTCAGCCGGGGCGGCGCGAAAACCGCGTCTGCCGGGGCGGCGCGAAAACTGCGTCAGCCGGGGCGAGCCCGGGTGCGGCACCACCGGGAAAACTGTGGCTAACAGACATGGCGATCGAGTGAGTGGGCCACCAGCCAGGCTCAGCCAAAAAGTGCCAAGTCCGAACTGCGTCAGCCGGGGCGGCAAAAACCGCGTCAGCCGGGGCGGCGCAAAAAAACCGCGTCTGCCGGGGCGGCACGAAACCGCGTCAGCCGGGGCGGCGCGAAAACTGCGTCAGCCGGGGCGAAAGAAAAAAAAAACGCGTCTGCCGGGGCGAGCCCGGGTGCGGCACCACCGGGAAAACTGTGGCAAACAGACATGGCGATCGAGTGAGTGGGCCGCCAGCCAGGCACAGCCGAAAAGTGCTAAGTCCGAACTGCGTCTGCCGGGGCGGCACGAAACCGCGTCAGCCGGGGCGGCGCGAAAACCGCGTCTGCCGGGGCGGCACGAAACCGCGTCAGCCGGGGCGGCGCGAAAACTGCGTCAGCCGGGGCGAGCCCGGGTGCGGCACCACCGGGAAAACTGTGGCAAACAGACATGGCGATCGAGTGAGTGGGCCGCCAGCCAGGCACAGCCGAAAAGTGCTAAGTCCGAACTGCGTCTGCCGGGGCGGCACGAAACCGCGTCAGCCGGGGCGGCGCGAAAACCGCGTCTGCCGGGGCGGCACGAAACCGCGTCAGCCGGGGCGGCGCGAAAACTGCGTCAGCCGGGGCGAGCCCGGGTGCGGCACCACCGGGAAAACTGTGGCAAACAGACATGGCGATCGAGTGAGTGGGCCGCCAGCCAGGCACAGCCGAAAAGTGCCAAGTCCGAACTGCGTCAGCCGGGGCGGCAAAAACCGCGTCAGCCGGGGCGGCGCAAAAAACCGCGTCTGCCGGGGCGGCACGAAACCGCGTCAGCCGGGGCGGCGCGAAAACTGCGTCAGCCGGGGCGAAAGAAAAAAAAAAACGCGTCTGCCGGGGCGAGCCCGGGTGCGGCACCACCGGGAAAACTGTGGCAAACAGACATGGCGATCGAGTGAGTGGGCCGCCAGCCAGGCACAGCCGAAAAGTGCTAAGTCCGAACTGCGTCTGCCGGGGCGGCACGAAACCGCGTCAGCCGGGGCGGCGCGAAAACCGCGTCTGCCG
>NW_027464799.1:187500-192500 GCF_043290135.1 Rhipicephalus microplus
AATTAGTTGGAAAATGTGGCGGAATGAAATTTGTATTTCTTATCCATGTAAATGTGTAGCTATGCTTGCCTTCTTTCTTCCATAATTCATTCCACTCGTCGTTTAACTTTTTCTTTAATTCTTTTGCTATAACTGTTTTCGTTATGGGAACAAATATTTCCTCTCCGTCTTTGCTCGCTTCTTTTGCGCATTCGTCGGCTAATGTGTTCCCTATATTCCCACTGTGTGCTTTTACGTAGGTCAGTTTAATATCTTTACTTTGTGTTTGGCTTAAGGTTTTCCTGATGTTACAAATAATTGGATTTAGGTTATCTGGATTTTTTATTGCCAGAAGTGCAGATTGGCTGTCTGTAAAAAGCTGGTATTTAACGAAAGCTTGTAGAGGCCAGATATGTTCTATTGCTTTCTGGATTGCAATGATCTCAGCCTCGTAATTACTACTGTGTTCTGGAAGTTTATATTTTTTCACTGTTTGGATTTGGTTATCTTTGTTTAGTATTATAAATGCCGCTCCTGTTTCTTTTTCTTTCTTTGATCCGTCTGTGTATATTTTGAAGTCTGCTTCTTCCTCTGTTGTTCCAAAGGGTATGCTAACTTTATTTGCTGGATGATCTTGCCATTGGTCGTGTTTCTTCATTATTTCGTTTTCGGTGTATACTTTCTGTTGCCATGTGAAGTTCTTTCCTTTCTTAAGTATGTAGTGTAATTCGTTTTCTTTTTCGATTGTCAAATGGAGAGGTGGAATGTTTGCTAATATGTTGAGTGAAAGATTTGATGTTGTTTTGAATGATTTAGTTATTAATAATAAAGGTAATCTTTGGATTGATTTCAGTTTTTTAATAAAAATGGTTTTTCGGCTATACCATGCTGGGGAGGCGTATGTAACCATTCGTTCTATACCCCTTTTATATATTAACTGTAGTATGTTTCTATTTGTATGTTTGTCGTCTTTTATTGTACGACTTAAATTATACGTGACTTCGTCTACTTTTCTTTTTAAGTATTTTAGATGTGGGAGGAATGTTAGTTTTGTGTCCAAGACCACCCCTAGAATTTTCATTTCGTTAACCATTTTGATTTTATCCTGTCCGATTTTTATTTGGGGTTGATGGCTAATGTACTGCTTTCCGATTATCATATATTCCGATTTTTCCTTATTCAGGGTTATTCCTTTTTGATGTGCCCACTGATTTATTAGTGTTAGTGCCTTCGTAGCTTTTTCCTCCACCTCTTTTCTTGAGCGGAACTTTATGTGTAACACCACGTCGTCCGCAAAGGCTTGGATGTGTACTCCTTCTTGAAGCTGAGTTTCTAATAGGTCGCCTATTGTTATATTCCAACAGAGTGGGCTTAAAGGTGACCCCTGTGGGGAACCTGAAGTTAGTGTTTTCTTAATTTTTACTCCATCTGTTTCATAGATTATTTTCCTGTTCCGTAGAATATTGTCCGCCAGTTTTATTAGGTTGTTGGGACACTTATATTCTTCTAATTTCTGAATAACTACTTCGGGTTTTATAGAATTGAATGCGTTTTTAATATCTAGTGCTATTAGCATGCTGTTTAGCTTATCAATTTTCGCTTGGTTTATTCGTTTGATTATTTCTTCCAATGCCGTGGTTGTTGATGTCCCATGGGTAAATCCAAATTGTTTTTTGTTAAAATGGTGATTTTTAAACAAGAAATAATAGATTCTATCTTTTATGAGCTTTTCTAATATTTTTCCCAAAATCGAGTTAATAGCTATTGGGCGATATTTGTTTTCCTCGGATTTGTCCTCTCCGTTCCCTTTTGGAATCAATATAATTTTAGATTCTTTCCATCTTTGAGGAAAATGTCCGTGCTTTAAGCATGCATTAAAAAGATTGACAAAGAAAGTCTTATGCCTTTCATACATCACTTGTATGAGGTTAGTTTTTAGGTTGTCTGGTCCGGGGGTTACATCTTTCCTCAGATTTTTTACTATCTGCGTTACTTCAATCTCTGTAAATGGGAGGTCATCACTGGGTAAATTTCTTTCTCTCATTTCTGCTCCCGATGTCCAATTTCCTCCCTGTTTGTTATTGTTTATTGTGTCGTTGCTTGATTGTATTTGACTGTGTCCTGGCTCGTCATTTTCCATGCAGTTAGGGTATAAATTTCCTAGAATGTGTTCTATTGTTTCCTGAAGAGTCTTTGTGACTTCTCCATTTTCTTTTGTGATGCTTCTAAACATAACCTTGGTTTTCATCTTATTTCGTGCAATTTTATACGGTAGGATGAATGGATTTTTCGTAGCCTTAGTACATAGAGTTTTCCAACTGTTGTTTTTAGCCTGTTCTATCATGTTGTTATACGTGTCATGTTCTTTATAGTATTCCTTTTTGTATTGTTCTCTGATATCCCCTTTCGCCTTTTGATACCTCCTTCGTAGTGCTCTGACTCTCTTCCTTTCAATTTCTAGGTCTCTTGACCACCAAGTATTCGGTTTTTGTTTAGAAGGTTTTTTCTTTTTACTGAATTCCTTCTTAAGTTTCTCGATTTTCTCGTGTAGCGTATTCACTATTTCTTCAATACTTTCCTTCGTGTTTATTTTCCCCTGGACTTCCTCAAACCAGGGATCAATTTGCAACTTTTCCATGACTTTTGTTTGCCCTTTTAACGTTAGGCCATATTCCTCTGGAAGTTCTTCATTTTTAATAACAACTTTAATGTATCTGTGATCGCTGTGATTATAGGTTTTAAGTACTTCCCAGCTTTTAATATCCTGGTTTAGGTTTGCGTCACATATGGTGAGGTCAATCCAACCCCTCGCCCTACTTGTTTTAAATGTCGGAGGTGATTCTTTGGCATTTAATAATGTCAGGTTGTGTAATACTGTGAATTCTAATACTTTTTCACCTTTCTCATCCGTCTCCGTGCTTCCCCAAATTTGATGTTTTGAGTTGAAGTCACCCATTATTATCGTGTTAATGTCTATAAATTTCTGTAAAATGTTTCCTATTGCTGACATTGCCAGCTCGACGTTTTCATTCGGAGGACAGTAGCAGTTGATAATTACCAATTCTCTTTCACCTTTATTTATCTTGACTGCTATTAGTTTTTGTTCTATAATAATTGGGAAAGCGGTTATATTTTCTTTGTGTATTATGATGGCTGTCTTCGGGTCTTTGTTGTTGGCTATAACTTTATGCTTTAGCGGAAACCCTATGATTTTGTTGTTGAGCGAATATGGTTCTTGGAGTACAGATATGTCGAATTCTTCTTCTTGTTGAAAATTGTTTAGTGACTGATTTGCCTTAAATGCCCTGCCTAAATTTACCTGTATTATTTGTATTTCAGTGCTATTCGCCATTGTGCCTGTGTGTTGGGTACTCTTAGTTTAGTCTAGCTAGAATTTTGCCTTTCTCGGCCTGTACCTTTGTTATGTATACCGGGCATTCCCTGGACATCATAGAATGATCTGTCTCCGTGCGACCCTCAGTCTCGCAGATGTTGCAGTGCGATTCTGCTTCACATTCTCTTTGGTAGTGACCTCGTTGGCCACAGTTAATGCAGCGCTGGGGGCCATCGCAATCGGGAGCAATGTGGCCGTGCATGGCGCATCTTGTGCATCTGGGCCAAAAGATGTCGTCAAAGATCGGGCATCGTGACCAGCCGATGTTCAGTGCAGTTCGGCTTCCGATTGCTTTGTTTGCACTTCGATTTAGGGCAAGAATCACTGTCTTGCCTCTCTTGCCCGGCCATGTCTTCTTTATTGTTATGTCTTCTGGCGAGCACACCAAACGGTTTTGCCTGACGATTCGGGCTGGGAGATTGACCTCGTCAATTTCATCCTCGAGTCCAATTATTTTCTTATGGATCCTGTTCTCCTTTGGGAGCTTGGCTTCAACATTTCTCAGTTCTCTGTCCTTCTGAATGAACTGGAGAATCTTAGCTGAGTCTTCTTTTGACTTCGTCATCACGACAATTCCCTCTCTCCCTGGCCGAATTGTTGCTTCTTGGATTCCCAGGTCGAGGGGATCCACCCGCTGCCTCAGAAGCGATGCGACCTCTTTTTTCTCCATTGTTCCGGAAGATACCACCAGAGCATAGGTTGGTCGGCTCTCGGTTGCGGGAGTGTTGCTCTGTGTTGGCTCTTCCCTTTGTTCGAGTGGTTCTTCTTGTCTTCTTTTCTCCAATTCTTCGATCCTGCCTTTTTGGAACGCAATCTGTTGGGCCTGTTCCATTAACAGGTTTTTCAATTTAGCTTGTTCGGAGATTATCGCTTCAATCTGCTGGGCTACCGCCTCGTCGCCGCCCGTCAATGTAGAGATTTTAATGAGAGCCCTCATAGTGTTTTTGTCTGCTTTGGAAAGTCTAGACAAAACTGTACCTTTTTCTCCGCGGCTGGTTGGGAGTGACGATTGTGAATTTCTGTCTTCGTCCCAGTTGTCTAGCGCTCCTTCGTTAGCAGCCGTTTGTGTTTGAGGGTGGACCTCTCCTCCTTCAGCTTCTTCGGTTTCGGTTCCTCGGCTGCCTCCCTCTACCTGGTCATTCTCGGTTGGGCTCCACCAATCTGTTTCAAGAGAAGCTTTGGCGGGCATCGCTCCTTGTGGTTCTTCTTTCTTTGCCTTCTCTTCTTTGTTGGTCACTTGTTTTTGTTCCACCCTCTTGGTCTTCTTCTTCTGTATCTTGTCTGTCTTCGCCCCTTGCGTGGGGTCTGTAATTGCAGAGTCGTCATTGCTTCCTGTGTTTTTTAGGACCTTTGACGTAGGCCCCACTGCTGGGTTTGCCGTTTGTAGAGGTCCTCTTCCCTCCAGTCCTTGTTTCTGGGTTTCCGTTCTCATCCCCTTGGGTTTCAACATCTTCTCCTAATCTCCACGCTGTGTTCCAAGAGAAGGGTTTGTGCCTTCGAAGCCGTTGTTTGCCGTCTGGAAGAAAGTTACTCCTTTTTAACTTGTTCTGGTATCGCCAGAGATGTTCCTCAACCTTGGTAGTAGAGGTTGCCGGTTTTAGGTGTTCTTGGCAGCGTAGAGGCGCCG
>NW_027464799.1:197500-210000 GCF_043290135.1 Rhipicephalus microplus
TGTGCGCCGAAGGCTCTCTTGATATGTGATCCGACCCTCAGACAGACGAAGCCAAGGGAAGACCCAAGGCCGCAATGTGCGTTCAAAGAATCAGTGCTCAGTGTGTCCTGCAATTCACACCAAGTCTCGCAGCTGGCTGCGTTCTTCATCGACCCGAGAACCGAGTGATCCACCGCTTAGAGTCGTGAAAAAGTGTTTGTTCAATTCCGTACAGTCAAAACCAAACGTTTCTGGCACTCGGCCAAACAGTGGCCAAGAAGGGCGCTTTTCAGCGCACGCTTGGACTCCAAAACTCTGCCGCGCCTTTTTCGGCTGCCGCAAATCGAGCAAACGGTGTGTTTCGGACGGCGTTTCGCTTTCGCTACTTGCGAGTGCTTTCGTGGTCCACCCCTCTATAAATACTCGGGAGGCGTCGAAGCCGGTTCTCCAAGCCGGACCCGTAGGTATCGTTGTGTGCTCGCTCTCATTGGCCCGCCCAACCAGAAAATGCCTGCGGTACACCCATTTGGATAAGAGTGCACGCAGATGCGGGCCTCGACGGCTACACATTTCCTCGGGCGGCCGCCTCCCGGCCTCCGTGGAGCGCGGGATGCACGGTCCCATCGACAAGCCTCTCCCGTTTTTACCGTGGCGTCGCGGTTCACCACGGCAGGCGGGTCGGTCTCCTCCGCATAAAAAGGGGGACCCCCGCTTTTTGTTCCACGAAATCGCACAAGCTTTTTTCGCATCCACGGTTTGCCACCGCACACCAAAATGCCGATCCGGCTGCCTACTTTAGCCAACAGGTGGAGCCAGGCGCGCCGTACTTGCGCGGCACTTCCCACGTCCACCGAAGTCGGTGCCAAGGACCACTTTCGGCGCCGGAGCCGCGTACGAGCCTACTCGAGGCGGAAGAACGAAGCCAGCAAGGGCCTGGCCGCAAGTGCGTTCAATTGTCGGGACGTCCAAGTCCCTCGTTCTTCCGTGCTTCCTCTTTCGGCAAGTCGTTGCGGCACCTTCCCAAAGCGCGCAGACCCGCTAATCGCGACGAGCGCGACGTGGCCGTGCCGCCTTTCCCTCGGCAGCAAGCAAAACGCCTGGCAACGTCGACGCTCCCCTAACCGCGATCTCGCACCGTGTTTCGTGTGGCGAATTCAAAAGCCGGCCGGCGCTGCTGCAACCATTACGGTCGGTACGCATACGCCGCGGAGGGCGGGACGGTCATCGGAGCGTGCGGTTCCTCCATCGAGTACTGCGCACCTCGGCCGTCGCATCGCCGTGCCATGACCGGCCGCGCGTCAACGCGAACCGGTGCCAGCGAGATCCCTCGCCTGCAAGAACCGACCGGCAGCCTCCGTCACCCGAGGACGCGGAGGCGCTTGCCGCGGACGGCGGGACGGTATGCACTGGTGCACAGCGGACCCGTCACATCGCCAGTTCCTTGACCGACCGCCGACGCTTGTGCCGTTCCTCTCGTACTTGGCAGTCGCCGCGCGATTGTCGGGTCTCGTTCTTGCACGCTCGAACGGTCGGGAGGGCACTCGGCTGGCGTTTCGGGAACGCGCAGCCTCGCCTTCTACCGACGTAACCACGACTCGCCGTTCGCGCTCCGCCGCTCCTGTTTACAGTACTAGGCGGTCCCGCAGCGGTCGGGTCGCGCATTTCGAGCGCTTCGAGCCACGGTGCAGTGGCGGGTCGAAAGCCGACCTATGAGTGCGTTGCGCCGTTTGTACCCGCGTCCGCCACCTGGCCGACCGTCCAAGGTCGCGGTGTTGGCGTCCGCTGGGCGCAACAATTTGTCACGGGGTGCCGCTCCACATTCAGGCAGCCCCGTGGGGAAAAGCCGACCCCGCGTCCAAACGGGGTCAGCGGCAGAAAGTGTCGGGCGCAGACGCAGCTGAGGCGCTCACCCTTCACAATCCGTTAATGATCCTTCCGCAGGTTCACCTACGGAAACCTTGTTACGACTTTTACTTCCTCTAAATGATCAAGTTTGGTCATCTTTCCAACAGACCGGCGCAACCGAAAGGCCGCGCCGGACATCGGTCCGAAGACCTCACTAAATCATTCAATCGGTAGTAGCGACGGGCGGTGTGTACAAAGGGCAGGGACGTAATCAACGCGAGCTTATGACTCGCGCTTACTGGGAATTCCTCGTTCAAGGGGAACAATTGCAAGCCCCTATCCCAATCACGAAAGAAGTTCCACGGGTTACCCAGTCTTTTCAGACAGGGATAAAGACACGCTGCTTCCTTCAGTGTAGCGCGCGTGCGGCCCCGGACATCTAAGGGCATCACAGACCTGTTATTGCTCTGTTTCGTGCGGCTAGGAGCCGCTTGTCCCTCTAAGAAGGTTGTAAGGTGCTGGGAACCCCGCACCTATTTAATAGGCTAGAGTCTCGTTCGTTATCGGAATTAACCAGACAAATCGCTCCACCAACTAAGAACGGCCATGCACCACCATCCACCGAATCAAGAAAGAGCTCTCAATCTGTCAATCCTCCCAGTGTCCGGGCCGGGTAAGTTTTCCCGTGTTGAGTCAAATTAAGCCGCAGGCTCCACTCCTGGTGGTGCCCTTCCGTCAATTCCTTTAAGTTTCAGCTTTGCAACCATACTTCCCCCGGAACCCAAATACTTTGGTTTCCCGGAAGCTGCCCGCCGAGTCATTTGAGTAACTCAGGCGGATCGCTGGTTGGCATCGTTTATGGTCAGAACTAGGGCGGTATCTGATCGCCTTCGAACCTCTGACTTTCGTTCTTGATCAATGAAAACATTCTTGGCAAATGCTTTCGCAGTAGTTCGTCTTGCGACGGTCCAAGAATTTCACCTCTAGCGCCGCAATACGAATGCCCCCGTCCGTCCCTCTTAATCATTACCTCGTATTCCAAAAACCAACAGAACAGAAACGAGGTCTTGTTCTATTATTCCATGCAAGTTTATTCAGGCGACTCGCCTGCGTTGAGCACTCTAATTTTTTCAAAGTAAAAGCACCGGCCATCTCGAGGCACACAATGAAGTGCACCAAGAAAGAACCGGCATGATGTTCAGTCCGAGCCGTCGCATCGGGTAGATGCACTACTCGTCTGGAACTGAGATCCAACTACGAGCTTTTTAACCGCAGCAGCTTTAGTATACGCTATTGGAGCTGGAATTACCGCGGCTGCTGGCACCAGACTTGCCCTCCAATTGATCCTCGTTAAAGGATTTAGAGTGTACTCATTTCAATTACGGGGCCTCAAAAGAGTCCCGTATTGTTATTTTTCGTCACTACCTCCCCGTGCCGGGAGTGGGTAATTTGCGCGCCTGCTGCCTTCCTTGGATGTGGTAGCCGTTTCTCAGGCTCCCTCTCCGGAATCGAACCCTGATTCTCCGTTACCCGTAACAACCATGGTAAGCAAGTAACCTACCATCGAAAGTTGATAAGGCAGACACTTGAAAGAAACGTCGCCGGCTCGTGGCCATGCGATCAGCACAAAGTTATCCAGAGTCACCACACAATACGGGCCGAAACCCGATCGATCTTGGTCTAATAAAAGCACCCGTTACCCAAAGGGCTCCAGGCTCACTGCATGTATTAGCTCTAGAATTGCCACAGTTATCCAAGTAGGAAGAAACGATCTAAGGAACCATAACTGATTTAATGAGCCATTCGCGGTTTCGCCTTATTTCGGAATGTACTTAGACATGCATGGCTTAATCTTTGAGACAAGCATATGATTACTGGCAGGATCAACCAGGTAATCGTTCGACTGCGCGTCCGTCCTCGCCTTCGGCGGGCCGGACGCAGTCTGTGTGCGGCGGAGGCCACCTTCAGGCGCCCCAACACGCTTATTTTGCACTCCGAGATGACGGCGTTCGAGCTCGCTACGGCACAACCTTCCCGAAAGACGAGTGGGAGCCGTGCGGCAAGAAGCACGTTCATGCTCGCTCTTTTTCGTTGCATCGACTCGGTCGCGCCGTGCGGGTTGCCCAAGCCCGCTGCACTGTCGGTGGACCGGCCGGAACTAGCAACGGAGCCGAGACTGCAAAGCCGCCAGACGACGGGTCACGCCCGCGTCTTCGGCGCTTTCGCATCTGAATCGCCCGAGGACGACACGGAACACACCTCGATATCGTGGTAAAACGGCACCGTCCGACAACCAGCCCCTAACGCATCAAGCGGATGAGGCTGCAGACGACTGCCGTGGATTCCCCTGGAGCAGACCCGAGGACACGCTTGACGAGGCCGAAGCCCGCCGCATATCAGACACCCGGTCGCTTTCGCGTACGCCGCTCACGAGAACCCCCACATAATAGCAGCGATAAGTACCCAGACCTCCTTGGGCACTAATACGAGCGTACTCGAGAAAATTTCACCGCGGGTGTGCCCCGAAACGTGTGGCACGTTGAGCGTGCCACAAGTCTACGTCGCTCTCAAACCCGCCGAGGTCGTAGAATTTGCGACCCTACTCACGAAATTCCCACCGAGGATACGGCCGCAAACGTACCGCACCTTGGGTAGGCCACGAGTTTGTGCAACACTACGCTGACGGCACAGCACCGAGGTCGTGCGCGCACGCACGGGAAAATTCCGCCGCGGTTTCTGCCGAAAACGTGAGGCACCACGACTCTCCGCAAGTTCGCGTCGACTGCGAAAGACCGAAGTCGTGAACGACGTGTCCGCTACTCGCCGCCGACACGCTGGACACCAAACGTACAACGACTCGACGGCGTCGTAGAGGCCCACGACGCGGTTTTCCTTAACGACGTCTCGGCGTGGCACCGACAGGTTAGAACGGCCGACCAACGTTCCCTGTCCGCCGTTCGGCTCAGTCGAAGGGCTCGGCGACTTCGGCAACGCTGCGAAGCCGCACGGTGACGCACGCCATGTCCCCATTTTTTTTTTTTCTTTCTGCGTCTGCCGGGGTGCCCCTATAATAGCAGCGATAAGCACCCAGACCGCCGTGGGTCGCTCGCCCCGGCTGACGTGGTTTTTCGTACTCCTGCGGCGGTCGCCGTCAAGCACGTCCAAATACGCTACTTTCGTGGGCGCATTCACGCTCTTTCGCTTCGCCGGAGTGCCAGCACTCACTCTGCCAAAAACGGCGAACATCCGAGCGGCGGTTCCCACTTTTGCGTCGGCGTCGCAAACCCCGCCCCGGCAGACGAGGTTTGCCGTACTCGTGCGACGGTGGCCGGCGGGCACGTCGAAAGACGCCGATATCGTGCGCGAATTGGCGCACCTTGGCTTCACCGGAGTGCCGCCACTGACTCCTCCAAAAACGGCGATGATCCGAGCGGCGCTTCCCACTTTCGCATCGGCGTCCCGAACTCCGCCCCGGCTGACGCGGTTTACCGTACTCGTGCGACGGTCGCCGGCGAGCACGTGGAAAGACGCCGATATCGTGCCGGAATCGGCCCCGTTTGGCTTCGCCGGAGTGCCAGCACTCACTCGGCCACAAACGGCGAACATCCGAGCGGCGGTTCCCACTTAGCCGTCGGCGTCCCGAACTCCGCCCCGGCAGACGCGGTTGCCGAGCTCGTGCGACTAGCGACCGCGAAGCCGTCTCGCGACGCCGCTTTCGTGCGCGGCTCCCACTGCGACCTGGGTCACCCGAGGTCGACGAGCAAGAAAGAATGTCGAAAAAAAATTTTTTTTTTTTTGCGTCTGCCGGGGTGCCCCTATAATAGCAGCGATAAGCACCCAGACCGCCATGGGTCGCTCGCCCCGGCTGACGTGGTTTTTCGTTTTCCTGCGGTGGTCGTCGTCAAGCACGTCCAAACACGCCACTTTCGTGGGCGCATTCGCGCTCTTTCGCTTCGCCGGAGTGCCAGCACTCACTCTGCCAAAAACGGCGAACATCCTAGTGGCGGTTCCCACTTTTGCGTCGGCGTCGCCAACCCCGCCCCGGCATACGCGGTTTGCCGTACTCGTGCGGCGGTGGCCGGCGGGCACGTCGAAAGACACCGATATCGTGCGCGAGTCGATGCTTCTTGGTCTCGCAGGAGGGCCGCCACTCACTCCTGCAAAAACGGCGAAGATCCGAGCGGCGCTTCCCACTTTTTCGTCGGCATCGCAAACCTCGCCCCGGCAGACGCGCTTTGCCGTACTCGTGCGACGGTCGCCGGCGAGCACGTCGAAATACGCCGATATCGTGCCCGAATCGGCCCCGTTTCGCTTCGCCGGAGTGCCAGCACTCACTCGGCCAAAAACGGCGAACATCCGAGCAGCGGTACCCACTTAGCCGTCGGCATCCCGAACTCCGCGCCGGCTGACGCGGTTGCCGAGCTCGTGCGACTAGCGACCGCGAACGCGTCTCGCGACGCCGCTTTCGTGCGCGGCTCCCATTGCGACCTGGGTTACCCGAGCTCGACCAGCAAAAAAGAAGGTCGAAAAAAAATTTTTTTTTTCTGCGTCTGCCGGGGTGCCCCTATAATAGCAGCGATAAGCACCCAGACCGCCGTGGGTCGCTCGCCCCGGCTGACGTGGTTTTTCGTACTCCTGCAGCGGTCGCCGTCAAGCACGTCCAAATACGCCACTTTCGTGGGCGCTTTCGCGCTCTTTCGCGTCGCCGGTGTGCCAGCACTCACTCTGCCAAAAACGGCGAACATCCTAGTGGCGGTTCCCACTTTTGCGTCGGCGTCGCCAACCCCGCCCCGGCATACGCGGTTTGCCGTACTCGTGCGGCGGTGGCCGGCGGGCACGTCGAAAGACACCGATATCGTGCGCGAGTCGATGCTTCTTGGTCTCGCAGGAGGGCCGCCACTCACTCCTGCAAAAACGGCGAAGATCCGAGCGGCGCTTCCCACTTTTTCGTCGGCATCGCAAACCTCGCCCCGGCAGACGCGCTTTGCCGTACTCGTGCGACGGTCGCCGGCGAGCACGTCGAAATACGCCGATATCGTGCCCGAATCGGCCCCGTTTCGCTTCGCCGGAGTGCCAGCACTCACTCGGCCAAAAACGGCGAACATCCGAGCAGCGGTACACACTTAGCCGTCGGCATCCCGAACTCCGCGCCGGCTGACGCGGTTGCCGAGCTCGTGCGACTAGCGACCGCGAACGCGTCTCGCGACGCCGCTTTCGTGCGCGGCTCCCATTGCGACCTGGGTTACCCGAGCTCGACCAGCAAAAAAGAAGGTCGAAAAAAAATTTTTTTTTTCTGCGTCTGCCGGGGTGCCCCTATAATAGCAGCGATAAGCACCCAGACCGCCGTGGGTCGCTCGCCCCGGCTGACGTGGTTTTTCGTACTCCTGCAGCGGTCGCCGTCAAGCACGTCCAAATACGCCACTTTCGTGGGCGCTTTCGCGCTCTTTCGCGTCGCCGGTGTGCCAGCACTCACTCTGCCAAAAACGGCCAACATCCGAGCGGCGGTTCCCACTTTTGCGTCGGCGTCGTAAACCCCGCCCCGGCAGACGCGGTTTGCCCTACTCGTTCGACGGTCGCCGGCGAGCGCGTCGAAAGACGCCGATATCGTGCGCTAATTGGCGCTCCTTGGCTTCTCCGGAGTGCCGCCACTCACTCCTCCAAAAACGGCGAAGATCCGAGCGGCGTTCTCCACTTTCGCATCGGCGTCCCGAACTCCGCCCGGGCTGACGCGGTTTACCGTACTCGTGCGACGGTCGCCGCCGGGCACGTCGAAAGACGCCGATATCGTGCCGTAATCGGCCCCGTTTGGCTTCGCCCGAGTGCCAGCACTCACTCGGCCAAAAACGGCGAACATCCGAGCAGCGTTTCCCACTTTCGCATCGGCGTCCCGAAGCCCGCCCCGGCAGACGCGGTTTGCCCTACTCGAGCGACGGTCGCCGGCGATCACGTCGAAAGGCGCCGAATTCGTGCACGAATCGATGCTTCTTGGTCTCGCAGGAGGGCCGCCACTCACTCCTGCAAAAACGGCGAAGATCCGAGTTGCGCTTCCCACTTTTTCGTCGGCGTCCCGAACTACGCCCCGGCTGACGCGGTTTACCGTACTCGTGCGACGGTCGCCGGCGGGCACTTCAAAATACGCCGATTTCGTGGGCGCATTCACGCTGTTTCGCTTCCCCGGAGTGCCAACACTCACTCTGCCGAAAGCGGCGATCATCCGAGCGGCGGTTCCCACTTTTGCGTCGGCTTCGCAAACGGCGCCCCGGCAGACGCGCTCGTGCGACGTACTCGTGCGACGGTCGCCGGCGAGCACGTCGAAAGACGCCGATATCGTGCTCGAATCGACCCCGTTTCGCTTCGCCGGAGTGCTGCCAGTCACGGCGCAGAAAACGGCGAACAAGTGTTTTTTTTTTTTTTTTCCTAGAATTTGTGTTATAGAAGGCACATTTGATATCGGACGATAATTTTCAACTTTATCACGCGCACCGATTTTCGTGTAGAGGTTTGCAAGTTTATGGGAATTTCTCCACTTGGAATAATGCGATTTAGTAGTACTACGAGAACTTCATGGATGTACTCAAGGGTACGGGGCAAGTCAGTTACGTCAACACCTGCAGATTTTTTACACTTCAAACTGAAAATTGTTGGTTGTGAGTCCTCGTGTGATATTAAAGGCCGATTCGCTAACACATAGAACAAAGAAAGAAAGGAAGAAAAAACGCCCGCGCTCGCTCAAGAAACCTGGGTTCGCAACAAGTGGCAACAACAAGCAACCGAGCGAGTGCGCCAAAACCCGTGGCGGCCGAACAAACGCGAAGTCCCAACCGCGTCAGCCGGGGCGGCACGGGACAGGAAAAATCACTTCAGCCGGGGCGGCGGGGCACCGAATAAACCTCGTCACCTCGTCGCAGGATAAAAGAGGAAACAAAAAGTCTAAACAGCGTCTGCTGGAGCGAATGCGTAATAAAACAACAACAACAACAAAAAAAAAACACCCGCGCTCAAGAAGTCTGCAATCCTCACAAAAGGCGACTGTGACCGAGCAGCGTCAGCCGGGGCCGTGCGGAAACGGAAAAACCGCGACTACCGGGGCGTCGAGGCACCGAAAAATCCACTTCAGCCGCGGCGAAAAAAAAAAACAAAAAGAAAGACGGAGGGGGGGGGGGGAACCACGTCTGCCGGGGCGAAGGAAAAAAAAAAACGCGTCTGCCGGGGCGAGCCCGGGTGCGGCACCACCGGGAAAACTGTGGCAAACAGACATGGCGATCGAGTGAGTGGGCCGCCAGCCAGGCTCAGCCAAAAAGTGCAAAGTCCGAACTGCGTCAGCCGGGGCGGCAAAAACCGCGTCAGCCGGGGCGGCGCAAAAAACCGCGTCTGCCGGGGCGGCACGAAACCGCGTCAGCCGGGGCGGGGCGAAAACTGCGTCAGCCGGGGCGAAAAGAAAAAAAAAAAACGCGTCTGCCGGGGCAAGCCCGGGTGCGGCACCACCGGGAAAACTGTGGCAAACAGACATGGCGATCGAGTGAGTGGGCCGCCAGCCAGGCACAGCCGAAAAGTGCAAAGTCCGAACCGTGTCAGCCGGGGCGACGCAAAAACCGCGTCAGCCGGGGCGGCGCGAAAACCGCGTCAGCCGGGGCGGCACGAAACCGCGTCAGCCGGGGCGGCGCGAAAACTGCGTCAGCCGGGGCGGCGCGAAAACCTCGTCAGCCGGGGCGAGCGAAAAGGGGGGGGGGGGGAACCACGTCTGCCGGGGCGAAAGAAAAAAAAACGCGTCTGCCGGGGCGAGCCCGGGTGCGGCACCACCGGGAAGACTGTGGCAAACAGACATGGCGATCGAGTGAGTGGGCCGCCAGCCAGGCTCAGCCCAAAAAGTGCCAAGTCCGAACTGCGTCAGCCGGGGCGGCAAAAACCGCGTCAGCCGGGGCGGCGCGAAAACCGCGTCTGCCGGGGCGGCGCGAAAACTGCGTCAGCCGGGGCGAGCCCGGGTGCGGCACCACCGGGAAAACTGTGGCTAACAGACATGGCGATCGAGTGAGTGGGCCACCAGCCAGGCTCAGCCAAAAAGTGCCAAGTCCGAACTGCGTCAGCCGGGGCGGCAAAAACCGCGTCAGCCGGGGCGGCGCAAAAAAACCGCGTCTGCCGGGGCGGCACGAAACCGCGTCAGCCGGGGCGGCGCGAAAACTGCGTCAGCCGGGGCGAAAGAAAAAAAAAACGCGTCTGCCGGGGCGAGCCCGGGTGCGGCACCACCGGGAAAACTGTGGCAAACAGACATGGCGATCGAGTGAGTGGGCCGCCAGCCAGGCACAGCCGAAAAGTGCTAAGTCCGAACTGCGTCTGCCGGGGCGGCACGAAACCGCGTCAGCCGGGGCGGCGCGAAAACCGCGTCTGCCGGGGCGGCACGAAACCGCGTCAGCCGGGGCGGCGCGAAAACTGCGTCAGCCGGGGCGAGCCCGGGTGCGGCACCACCGGGAAAACTGTGGCAAACAGACATGGCGATCGAGTGAGTGGGCCGCCAGCCAGGCACAGCCGAAAAGTGCTAAGTCCGAACTGCGTCTGCCGGGGCGGCACGAAACCGCGTCAGCCGGGGCGGCGCGAAAACCGCGTCTGCCGGGGCGGCACGAAACCGCGTCAGCCGGGGCGGCGCGAAAACTGCGTCAGCCGGGGCGAGCCCGGGTGCGGCACCACCGGGAAAACTGTGGCAAACAGACATGGCGATCGAGTGAGTGGGCCGCCAGCCAGGCACAGCCGAAAAGTGCTAAGTCCGAACTGCGTCAGCCGGGGCGGCAAAAACCGCGTCAGCCGGGGCGGCGCAAAAAACCGCGTCTGCCGGGGCGGCACGAAACCGCGTCAGCCGGGGCGGCGCGAAAACTGCGTCAGCCGGGGCGAAAGAAAAAAAAAAAACGCGTCTGCCGGGGCGAGCCCGGGTGCGGCACCACCGGGAAAACTGTGGCAAACAGACATGGCGATCGAGTGAGTGGGCCGCCAGCCAGGCACAGCCGAAAAGTGCTAAGTCCGAACTGCGTCTGCCGGGGCGGCACGAAACCGCGTCAGCCGGGGCGGCGCGAAAACCGCGTCTGCCGGGGCGGCACGAAACCGCGTCAGCCGGGGCGGCGCGAAAACTGCGTCAGCCGGGGCGAGCCCGGGTGCGGCACCACCGGGAAAACTGTGGCAAACAGACATGGCGATCGAGTGAGTGGGCCGCCAGCCAGGCACAGCCGAAAAGTGCTAAGTCCGAACTGCGTCTGCCGGGGCGGCACGAAACCGCGTCAGCCGGGGCGGCGCGAAAACCGCGTCTGCCGGGGCGGCACGAAACCGCGTCAGCCGGGGCGGCGCGAAAACTGCGTCAGCCGGGGCGAGCCCGGGTGCGGCACCACCGGGAAAACTGTGGCAAACAGACATGGCGATCGAGTGAGTGGGCCGCCAGCCAGGCACAGCCGAAAAGTGCTAAGTCCGAACTGCGTCTGCCGGGGCGGCACGAAACCGCGTCAGCCGGGGCGGCGCGAAAACCGCGTCTGCCGGGGCGGCACGAAACCGCGTCAGCCGGGGCGGCGCGAAAACTGCGTCAGCCGGGGCGAGCCCGGGTGCGGCACCACCGGGAAAACTGTGGCAAACAGACATGGCGATCGAGTGAGTGGGCCGCCAGCCAGGCACAGCCGAAAAGTGCTAAGTCCGAACTGCGTCAGCCGGGGCGGCAAAAACCGCGTCAGCCGGGGCGGCGCAAAAACCGCGTCTGCCGGGGCGAAATAAAAAAAAAACAAAGAAAAAAGCCCGCGCTTAATCAAAAGAAAACAAAGAAAAAAGCTTGCGCTTAATCAAAAGAAAACAAACAAAAAAAGTTCGCGCTTAAGCCTGGCGGTGGAACCACCGGGGCAAACAGACCTGGCGATCGAGTGAGTGGGCCGCCAGCCGGGGTGAGCCAAAAAGTGCAAAGTCCGAACCGCGTCAGCCGGGGCGACGCAAAAACCGCGTCAGCCGGGGCGGCGCGAAAACCGCGTCAGCCGGGGCGGCGCGAAAACCGCGTCAGCCGGGGCGGCGCAAAAACCGCGTCAGCCGGGGCGGCGCAAAAACTGCGTCAGCCGGGGCGGCACGGAAAAACGAAAACCGCGTCAGCCGGGGCGACATCAAAATGAGGAAAAAAAAAAAAAACTGCCTTAGGACACCTGCGTACACTTTCATGCGTTTGGGCATATCTCTCTGTAACACGCGCGCCCCTCGTTACGCGCGGCACTCTGTTTTCTCCGACACCCATATTTCGGCGGCATGTGGCACGCGCGCCCGTCCCTACGCACGGCACACCGCAGTGCTTTCTCGATATTTTTCTTTTCCTCCAACACCGTCATCTATAGGCTTTTAGTGACCTGTTGCTCGTGGCACAAGTTCGCTAGCTCTGACACCTCTTGCATGCGCACCGTTTTTGCGCACGGTGCTATGCCGCAAAGCACGGCAGTCGCATGCGTTTCTCTCAGGCACCTCTTTTTTGACACAACGCTGTGGTGCTTAGAAACACACGCGCCGCTTTTGCGCACAGAACTCCACCGTACAGCACGGTAGTCACGTTTGTTCCACACGAACAGCAGTGTGCATCGTGCTACGACACTTTGAAAGCTTTTTCTTCCGAGTCTCGACCGCGCTGTTCCTTTCGTACTTGGCGCGATTTTGGGACCAGCTTTGTTTTAAAC